>NC_141919.1:10060110-10360110 GCF_057802395.1 Ceratotherium simum simum | reverse complement strand
TGTTGGGTCTGCCATGACAAAGTTGGACCAAATGGGTGACTTAACAGAAATTTCTTTGAGCCTCCTCACAGCTCTGGAAGCTAAAAGCCCACAATCAAGGTGTCAACAGGATTAGCTTCTTCTGAGGGACTCTCAGGTTATAGACAACCATCTTCTTCTAGTGTCTTCATATGATCTTCTCTCTGTATGTGTCTGTGTCCTAATCTCTTCTTCTTGTAAGGACACCAGTTATATCGGATTAGGGCCCACCCATATGACCTCATTAATTACTTCTTTAAAGGCGCTATCACCAAATAGAGTCACATTCTGAGGTACTGGGGGTTAGGACTTCGACATATTGATTTAAGGGGATACAGTTTATCCCATAACAATCCTCTTATTGAAAACAACTAAAAAATGCAGGAGGAGATTTTTTAATCTATTAATGATCTGGAAAGAAAGAAATACTCAGAGTCAAAAACTAAGTGAAGAGGAATCCAGAGATACAAGCCCATCACTGAGGCTGGCTTCTTCTCTAAGAACATTTGCCTAATACAGGTGATTTTGACCTTTGGTTCTCAAGGCCTTCAGGTCTGAGAATAGAAGACATATCTAAGGGCAGTTTGATGGGAGGTGTTAACTTCTTACCACTTCTTAAACTGAAACTCCAAAAAGAAACCCAAAATCACTTCCCAAGGGACTGTAAGAAAAATGCCTGTACTAACCAGGACAGAGTAAAAAACCTCCCTTAAGGGTTTGTTATCATAAACATGTTCAATATATTTAAACACATAAAAAGGACATTAAAATATGAGTAAGAAGCTGCTTTAAATACCAAGATAAAGAAACAAAAAGAATTTCTCAAAATGAAAAATGTAATAGTTGAAATTTTTTAGAAAGGGATAAATTTAACAGACGAGCAGATGCAACTCAAGAGAGAACTATAGAACTGCAAAATATTTCTCAAAAAATTGTCCAAAATGCAGCACAGATACAAAGAAATAGAAAATATACAAAATACTTAAGAGATAGAGAATAAAGTCGTAACTTCTAACTTATGTCTAATTGGCATTTTGGCATTCCCAGATGGAGAGGGAAGTAAAAGCAGGGCTGAGGCAATAGTTGAATGCTGAGAACATCCCAGAACTGGCTAAAAAATATCAATATACAGATTTTAAAAGTCCAATAAAGCCCAATTAAAGTAAAAAAAAATAAGTCCTCACCAAAACCCATCATAGTGAATTTGCAGAATACTACCATCAGCAAAAGGGAAAAAAAATTGTAAGTTGACAGGAACAAGAAAGACTTTCTTCAAAGGAATGACAATTTGACTGAGAGCTGACTTCTCAACAGCAACACTGATGCCAGGAGATAAACGGAAAAATATCTTCAAAGTATTGAGAAAAAATTATTGTCACCTCGAATTTTATAGCACAGGAGTGGAACCTGTGGCTTAATTTGACACAACACAGGAAACACTATCTGGCCAGGACATGGACAGAATACAGAGATTGAATGTCTTGTAAGAATGAGGTTGAAATAAAGACTTTTTCAGACATAAAGAGAGAGCTTTCCGAAGACAGATGCTCTTTAAAAGAAATTCTGAAAGATATCTTCAGACGAAAGGAAAGATGTTACAGATTGAGAGTCTGAGATGAAAGAAAGAAAGCAGAGCAAACAAAGAGCCAAATACGAGGATAAATTCCAGTGAAGTGCTGACTGTGTAACACAGTAAGAATAGTAACGTGTTGTGAGTTACAAAGTAAACATTTTCTTTCTTTTTCCCTTTCAGGGACATGCTCACTACCCACACTTTGTCCCTGCAGATGGACACCACCATAGGAGTGATGGACAAACAGATGAGAAGAAGCTTGTCTCCCTATTTAGTGACTGTATGGAGCCACGTTGGCACCTGATCCACATACCACAGGCCTCATATGTGAAAGAGAAATTGACTTCCAACATCTTCAAATCATTGTACTTTTTTAATTAGACTGTATTCAAATCTAAATTCAATATTTATGTCCTAAGTATTTAATTTTTATCACTCACTTTCTGACTTACATAATATTTTTTAAGCATTTCCTGCTTTATTTATTTATTTATTTATTTATTTGTAGTAAGAACACAACATGAGATCCTCCTTCTTTAAGTGCACAATACAGTATTGTTAACTACAGGTACAATGTTGTGAAGCAGATTTCTAGAATTTATTCATCTTGCATAACTGAAACTTTATACCCTTTGAATAGCAACTCTCCATTTCCCCTTCACCCTAGCCCCTGGTAACCACCATTCTACTTTCTGCTTTGCTGAATTCAACTATTTTAGATATCTCATATAAGAGGAAACACGCAGTATTTGTCCTTCAGTGACTGGCTTATTTCACTTAGCATAGTGCCCTCCAGATTCATCCATGTTGCCACATATGGCAAGATTTCCTTCTTCTTTAAGGCTGAATAATATTCCATTGTATGTATATAGCACTATATAATATAATTGTAAAATATTTTAAAGAAAGACAGAAAACGTATGTACCTCACAGCATAAACTCAAATGTTTTTAAAAAATGGCAGGACTACAAAAAGAAATAAACAAATATTCTACCATGATGGGAGATTTTCACACAATTCTCTCAAGCATGCATAATTAAAAAAAAGGATTCAGCTAATTTTACCAACAATTAATAAGCTTGAATTAATGCATATTTCAACATTAGTGCCAAAAATGGTGAAATACACATAACTCTTCAAGCATGTGTGGAATATTTATGAAAAATGAATACACACAGAGCTATAAAGTAGTGTTGATAAATTTCAAAGGATTGCTATTTTTATAGATTTATTTTATGCATACAATTCAATTACATTAGAATTATTTACAGAAATGTGATTCAAAAACCACCATATATTCAAAAATTAAGAAATATACTTCTAAGTTACAGATGGTGTGGCAGAGACTGATCAGACACTCACCATATCTTTTCTAGGTGGAGCCAGGTACCTAGTTCTTACCAATAGATTATGAATGAAAGCAATACAACATCTCCAGGCCAAAGCAGTGAAGACCAGTTGCCCTTCTCCACGCACTCACTATTCTCCTTTCTCCAGTGACTTGGGAGACAATGTGTTAAATATGGTAGCGGTACAAGATGGAAGCCATCTGGATTCTTGAGTCACCTTTTGCAGGATAGCTAACTTAAAGAGTCATCCAACCAGGAATATCTGCATTGGACCCTTCAAGAGTGAAAAAATAAACACATTGCTTTATGGCACTGAGGTTCTAGAGCTGTTTGTTACAGCAGCGAGTACAACTTATGCTGTTATCTTCACTATCCCAACACTGTTGAGCCAGATTTCATAAGATGGTAATTGGAGACTCTTGTATCACTTCTCCTTCCTCTCTTTGGGTATACAGGCAAAATTCCCTCAAAAGTTCAAGAGGGCAGTAAATTTTTATTAAGATGAGTTCACCATATGGCATAAGGGTTAAGGAGCTTAGTCTTTAGAGTCACACAGAAATGAAGTAATCCTGGCTCCACCATTAACTGCAATGTGGCCTCAGGTCAATCATCTGTCTTCTCTCTCTGAGCTCCAGTTCCCCCTCTTTAGAACAAGTATCGTCCTTTCAGTTTCAAACAATTGTTTCAGGATTAAATTATACCAGAGAAAAATGGGTAGAATTTTTAGCATTATGCCTCTTTCATAGTAGACATTAGCACTATTATAAAAACCATTTTACTCCAAAGCAGTATATGTCAATTAGAACCAATCGTAGAATCTTTCCTTGACTCTTCTGCGTTCAGCCTTCCCAGTCCCTGGCCACAAGTTTTTCTCTCCTGTTTACGTCCAACCCCACACGTGAGTGCACTGGGCCTGAGAGAAACAAAAAGTACATATACAGAGAGGGGAGGCAAAGTCATATTAACAGCCCAACACCAGCATAAAATGCCATGACCTGCAGCAGCTGGGCTCCGCAGCTCCAGGAACGCAGCTCCAGCCCAGTGAATCCGGCCCTATCCATTTATGGCTCCTGCTCTTTGACTGATGCATGAGTTTCCTTTATCCCTCTAAATAAGCCCCTATTTTACTTGGGAAAATTTAGGTAGCAGATTTCTCTTCCTTGCAACCAAGCAGTGTGGACTACCACGACTTAGTC
This sequence comes from Ceratotherium simum simum, assembly GCF_057802395.1. Classification (NCBI taxonomy): domain Eukaryota; kingdom Metazoa; phylum Chordata; class Mammalia; order Perissodactyla; family Rhinocerotidae; genus Ceratotherium; species Ceratotherium simum. Next base: position 10,355,973 of record NC_141919.1, on the reverse strand, counting down.
ACGTAACTTGAGCCACTATTATCTTTCTCACTCTAACATAGCAGATACTTCATCTTCACAACACCAAAACAGACAGGCAAAAAGGCTACACCCACTCAAGCTTGTGTGAGGAAAACATTTGATTTTTATTTCACTGAATCATCGCCATTGCTGTTTTGAAGACAAAGTCTGTATTCCCGTGTGTGAAGATGGGCTCATTCCACCACTCATTTCTCTCAGGGATTATCAGTTCCTTTGGAATCATATGCATGTAAATCAAAACAGTAGCCTCTTGGCAGCAACATTTAGTCCATGTTCCAAAATAATCCAAGTGTCTTCATAAGTCGAAACTCCAGAGACATCCCTTTAAATAAAAATTAGAAATTATACTATTAGTCTAAATACAAATAATGTTTACTGAGGCAAGAGCTCTAAGAAAGTGAGAGAAGAATTTAAAATAAAATCTCCAAATAAACTGAAAAATAATTTTTCTGACTCCAGCCTTACTCAACTATTTGCTAATGTTTTCATGAAAGCAAATATATTTAAAACTCCCCCCAAGACTTCTTATAACATCAGAATCCAGGCCCAAAAGTATCCATTGGATTAATGTTGGTCTCTGGAACCAAGAATTGTGGGGCTACTGCTGACAGATTAGGCTTTTATCTACTTGGGATATTCATGCTGGGAGCATGGAAACCTATACATTGCATTCTTTTTTTTTTTTTTTTTATAATTTTATTTATTTTTTCCCCTAAAGCCCCAGTAGATAGCTGTATGTCATAGCTGCACTTCCTTCTAGTTGCTGTATGTGGGACACGGCCTCTCAGCATGGCTGGAGAAGCAGTGCCTCAGTGCGCGCCTGTGATCCGAACCCGGGCCACCAGCAGGGGAGCGTGCACACTTAACCACTAAGCCACGGGGCCGGCCCTATACATTGCATTCTAATGTCTCCTGCTTGAGGCAATTTGGAGTTGTTGCATTTCATCACCTTTGATGTAATACTTTGATACCTTGGTTAATAAATCCTGGGGCAGAAAATTCCTCGAGAAAGTCAACTTGATTGTCAAAGATATTGGGGGAATCTGTCTCCTCAGCACTGTCATCTGAGATAACCCAGAAATAGTCCTCTAATCATGGTGGATCTAACCCAGAAATAGTCCTCTAATCATGGTGGATCTATGAGGGAACAGATGTCACTGCCAGGATTCTACAGTTTGGTGAAGGGAATGGGGCAGATATCAACTGTTGGGTGGGGCTTCCACACTGCTGGATAAGATCCAAGTGAAAAATAAAAAGCCCCTGACATATTGAGACCAATGTGTTGAGGCCACTGGACATGAAGGAAGAAAGGGAAAGAAAGAAGAAAAATTAACCCAGACATCTCTTTCAGTCCCCATCTCCAGTCAATACTTAAGTCCTGCAGATGGTCCCTCTAAAATATGTCTCAAACATATTCCCTCCTCTCATTTCTACTATCAGTGCCTTCATTCAAGCCACCATCATTTCTCTACCATAGCCTGCTGACTGGTCCCTTTATCCAAATATCAGTTCCCTCCAAAACTGCTACATGATCTTTCTGTTATATAAATATGATCATATAACATCCTCTTTAAAGTCTCTAAAGGTCAGAAAGTAGAACAAAAAGAAAAAAGGACTGATGTTTCAACTAAAAAACAAAGAACAAGATAGTAGATGTAAAACTAATCATTTTACTAACTACCTTAAATGCTTAAATGTAAATGGACCAATACTCCAATTAAAAGATAGTGATTGTTCAACTATATTTTTTTTTAATTTTTTTTGTGTGTGTGAGGAAGATCAGCCCTGAGCTAACATCCATGCCAATCCTCCTCCTTTTTTTTCCCTTTTTCTCCCCAAAGCCCCAGTAGATACTTGTATGTCATAGTTGCACATCCTTCTAGTTGCTGTATGTGGGATGCCGCCTCAGCGTGGCCCGACAAGCGGTGCATCGGTGCATGCCCGAGATCCAAACCCAGGCCACCGGTAGCGGAGCGCACGCACTTAACTGCTAAGCCACGGGGCCAGCCCCTCAACTAGATTTTTTAAAATAAACCTAACTTTATTCTGTTTACTTTATAAAAAAGGACAAAGATAGGTAAAAGTAAAAGGAAAGAAATATATATATCATGTAAACACTACAATAAGAAAGCTGGTATGGCCATAGTAGACATAGTAGTTAGCATTAGACTAAGTAAACTTTAAGGCAAGAAGTAGAACCAGAAATGAAAAAAGCAATAATGATAAAAGGGTTAATTCAACATTAAAGTATAGAAATACTAAACATGTGCACCTAATAACATAATTTCAAAATATCTGAAGTAAACATTCACAGAATAAAGAAAAGAAATAAAAAGAAATTTAAAAATGAACAAATACAACTGGAAATTTAAAAATATTTATTTTTCCCCACAGGTCTATTTATCCAAAAAACAATGAAACAGAAAAATGGTGGAGGAGGAGTGGAAATGTTTGTGTTTTTTTAATCTTACTCTTAACCAGACAAAGAGAGAGATTCTCAGACACATGAGTACTTCTTTAGAAAGCAAGTAGAGAAGATCCACACAGAAATTCCAAGGTGGAAGTGGTTTGTGAAACTGCTTTTTGGGGGAGTGATGATTTATTTGAGGTTTTTTAGCCCCTCAATTTAGTCCAAAGGGTAAACCAAGATCCAGGAGCTAAGCTATTGGTCTTTTGCCTACAGAGAGCACCATCTCAGATTCAAATGGATTTACCGTTTTAGCAGATGCCCTTGTTTTTAAACATTTTCAGTTGTGAACTTAATACCAGGTTGAATTACATGAGATTGCTTTTTCTGTAGGTCAAAACTGGTTGAATATCAGCAATTTCATACATTCAACCAAATATATTCATAAATGTGTATGCTTTAAGTTACAAAAATAAATTTCTCCTTTAGAGGTTTCACATATCAGAATATGCGTAAATAATGTCTCCACAGCACTTTTGAGGAATACAAAGCATTATGGGTACAAGGGGATCTCTAGTGAATAGGAATTTCCCCCAATCCCTTCTCTCCCACTAGATAGGTAGGTAGATAGGTAGGTAGATAGGTAGGTAGATAGATAGATAGATAGGTAGATAGATAGATAGATAGATAGATAGATAGATAGATAGATAGATAGATAGGTAGGTAGGTAGGTAGGTGATAAATAGAGAGATGGATGATAGGTGATAGACATAAAATCATACAAGTGATGGTATATACTGCTATGATATTATAAACGTTAGTTTTTCAAGTGACCTCCAACAGAGCACTGGTAGATGTCCCTCCCATGAAATGTTCACCCCCTGAAAACACATTGTCTCAAACGGGTCATAGTCATTTCAGGTCAGCTGAGCCTCTAAGTGAATCAAATCAGACTGAACTGGGTTTCTGTCACTCTTCTTGGCCCTTAAACTCTTCGTGACCACTCCACGCTCTGTTCTCTACCCGTGCTACATCTTACTTTCCCGCTTCTCTCAATCCTCCTGCCCTGCTGCAATAATATAGCAACTATAGGATTTATAACCTCATGCTGGTGTCCAATCTCAGACTTCAGCATCTTGATTGAACCATTAGTCTCCAATTAACTGATCCATTTCAGCAAGAGAATCCCTTTCACAAGAGGGTCCAACCTTTTCAGTTGGCTTAGAGGCAGGCCTTAAATTGGCAAGGCTCCATCAATCAACAAAATGGAAATTTGTTTTTATTATTTATCTCATCATTTTTCTCTCCTTCAAAATGCCAAGCAGAAAATAAATCAGGGTGGCTGAAACATAATTAAAATTTTTTTTCATCTGGAGAATATGTTAATTATGCTTAAAACACTTCATTAAAACATTTAACCTCATATTTAAAAGATTTTTAAGATATGTTAAAGGTCAAAATATTATTACAAAATTATGCTTATGATAGCTAATAAAATAAAATGGTACAAGAGAAGATATCCTGGAAATTTTTGACAAATTGGCAAGACAAGTACATACTACACCTCATTGTCTTGCCAAAGTTCTCACACTTGCTTCCAGGGTCAAATTTTAACTATTTTAACTAAGGCGGACTAGCTAAGACTTAAAACTCTGATAATAATTCATCCATTATGATACCTAGGATCGATGTGAGGGCTAAAGGTGAGTCTCATAGGAAATATAGATTTGCTGATGAGATTTTAAAGAGATTCACTAATAAAAAGAAGAAAGTCACTAAAGCATCTACATTTACCAGAGATTCCCAAACTGTTACAATACAGCCATAGAACCATCTAGTTCTATAAGAATAGGTCTCCTACAACCACAGAAAGAATTTTTTCCTGACAAATTCATTCAAGCTGAGAAACAGTTTGAATTAATAGAGAATGTATTCCTCCTCCAGATCATGAATAAATATGAAAAGGAAAGTAAGGAACAAATTGTACATGTAAAATTTCTTATTGACTTGGTTAAAAGGTTTATAAATTTTTAAATTTATATTAAAATTTCAACTAACATAAATACTTAAAAATACATGTTCTTGTTTTAAAATAATTTTATTTTGTGATTAAAGACATCTTAAATCATTTAAATATTAGTTATTTTACTTTCATTTCTTCTCATGAAGAATTAACTTACAGGAATTAACTTACAGGAATTTATGTCCCACCATAAACATTTAGAAACACAAAATATTTGAAACAACTGTTTTCAGACATCAACAACAGGCAGCACAGGAAACTGATTTCTTGGTGAAGAGAAACAAACTAAATAAGCTCCATGATTGCCCCCAGCCCACTGCCTGGAGCCCTTCTCCAGGCTGCAGTGCAGAGATGGAGAACTCAGAGCCCAGCAAGTCTTCCTGAGTTACGGAAACAGAGATCAGAGTTCAGGAAGTTAAAGCAGCCAGAATTTGCAGGACAGAGTACTGGAGAGGAAGAAAGTACACAGAGAAAGAGCTCTGGAGATCTGAAGGGAGGTCCCTTCTAGTCTTTGCCTGAGCACTGATCCATGTATGTGTGAAGTAAAACTTGATGAGGCCTCAGGGAGAACCACTGGAAATCAGTAGGCCAAGCAATTCCCAGAACTAAAACAAGGTGGAGAATAGTTGGCATCTCACCAGCTAGAGTGGAGAGACTTCATTATAGGTGGGGCCCAAGGTAGAGTCCTCAGAACGCTCTTCTTTTATGAGTGGGGCTAAATTGTCTCTCGAATAAAGGCTACTCTGGAGTTGTCATTATGAAGCTTGAAAGTAGGCCTCAAAAGGATAGAGCTGATCCCAAGTTATATGCCAGAGCAAAGCCCAACACTCTTTAAAGAATCCAACAAAATCAAGCCCTCAACAAGGTAAAAGTCACAACAGTCAGCATCCAATGAAAAATTACCAGGCTTATGAAAAAGCAGGAAAATACAACCTCTATCCAGGAGAAAAAGCAGTCAATAGAAATAGAGCCAGAAATGACAGTGATGATGGAATTAGCAGACAAAGTCCTTAAAACTGATTTTTTAAATCTAATAAATAAGCCTAAGGATGTCAAGATATGAAAAAGGCAATGTCTGAAATATTATTTAGAATCTTGATTATTGTGATTCTAGTACAATTTACCAAAAATGTCCATGATATCCTTGCAAATTAGATATCATTATTCAGTTCATTCACATTCTCCCATGAAAACACTCTTTGGTTCCCCATTACCTTCAAAAGAAAACCCAAATTATAGGGCCTTGTTTCCCAACGAATGCTCTAGACCAGGAATCAGCAAACCTTTTCTGTAAAGAACAAGATAGTAAATATTTTTGGCTTTGCAATCCATATGCTAACTGTTGCCACTACTCAACTCTGTTCTTGTAGAGTGAAAGTAACCATAAACAACATGTAAACAAATAGGCATGGCTAGATTTGGCCATCAGGCCATCGTTTGCTGACCCATACTCTAGAGCTGTCCAAAAGAAAGCCACTAGCCACATGTGGCTATTTCAACTGAAATTCAAATTACTTACAATTATAATTAAAATAAGTGAAATTAAAACTTCAGTTCTGCAATTGAACGTGTGGCAAGTGTGAACAACACAGATAGAAACATTTCCATCATCACAGAGAGTTCTATTGGACAGTGCTGTTCTAAAGACTGTGTGTGTAAGAATTACTTAGTGTGCTTTGTAAATGCTGATTTTCACCTATCTAGACATGTTGAACTAGACTCTCTCTCTGAAGGCGAAATCTAGATTTCTGCAGCACGAGTCACATGTGTACTAAATATGGAGAACTGCTGAGTTAAAGAATGAGATCTCTTACATATACAATGGAACACTACTCACCCATAAAAAAGACAATAATTGTCCCATTTGCAACAACCCGGATGGACCTTGAGGGTATTATGTTAAATAAAAAAAGCCAGAGAGAGAAAGACAAACACCATATGATGTCACCCATATGTGGAAGATAAACAAATATATAGACAAAGAGAACAGATTAGTGGTTACCAGAGGGGAAGGGGGTTGGGGGTGGGCATAAGGGGTAAAGAGGCACATATATATGGTGACTGAGAAATAATCATGTACAACTGAAATTTCACAATTTTATAAACTATTATGACCTCAAGAAAATAAAATTTAAAAAAAAGAATGAGGTCCTTAACATAGTCTTGTTATAGGTTTAAGGTTTTAATCCTAACTACATTATGCCTTTTGATTATTCCTCTTGCATTCCTGCCTATTATTCCTACCCATTCTGCTATGTCACACATTACAAGTGAACTATGTGAATTAGCACATCTGACTACAGTAATATGACAACAGAAGAAAGACTTATTACCCTGAAGAAACCTGATCAGTGACCTCTTTCACAAAATGTATGTAATATTCTCTCATTTCTTAAGTTAAATTACTTAATCAAAAGTAAAAAACCTGTCTCATGTTGAGCAAATATGGCAGACACCACTCTTTCTCCACTTGAGCTCTCTACTCACTTGGGTGTGCCTTTTAGTAAATTTAAAAATATCCCTGTGTAATACAAATTTGAAAGGCAATATGCGCAGTGTGGGATCTGCAGCCAGACTACTTGGATTCAAACCCCAGCTCTATTAAGTATTATCCTGTGCAAACTTGAGCAAGTCACTCAATCTCTCTGTGCCTCAGTTTCCTCCTTTATCAGTGGTGAAAATCATTGTAGCTACTACATCCTATGAAGATGATATGAGTTAATACATGAAAAAAACTGAGAACAGTACCTGGCATATAATAAATGCTCTATTTGTTAGTTATTTTTATTTTCAGTGTATCGGCATTAAGGTAAAACTTTATAACCTCGATAACATTAATTACCAAATGATCTTACTACAAACTGGACACATTGGACTCATTATAAACTGGACTCCTTTAGCATACATGTATATCATGTATTGGAGGAATAACACTATTGTCAGAGCTCCCCATAGAAGAAGTGCATATCAACACAAATGTAAGTAAATATTGAAGCCTCACGTATTATTGAAAATAAGCATCTCTTTTATGCATGCGTTGAAGCCACTTTCCTACATTATCATGCTCTCTATCATTCTTTATTTTTCACACAATTGAAAATACTCTAATGTGATTCCACTCAGCCTGAATCCACGTGCTTGCATTTATGTGTATACATCATTTATGAACAGAAACTAAAGCAAAAGGAAAAGTGTAATATCTTGCACATAAACTCTAGGATGCTTATCCTTTCTTTGTGTATCAGTTCTCTATTGCCACAATAATACTGCATAACAAACAACCACAAAACCTCAGAAGCATACAAAAAGAAGTATTTATTTTTGCTCATGACTCTTTTAATTGGCTGAGTATTCTGCTTCTCTGAGCTGTGCTTGGCAGAGCTTACCTCTGGTCAGTGGTTGAGTAGGTTGAGTTTAGGTTGAGTAGGCAGCGTTGCTGAACTTGGCTGGGCTGATTCAACTCTATTCTGTGTGTCACATGATCCATCAGGCTATCTCAGGCACTTTCTCATGGTGAAGGCAGACGAGCAAGAGAGAGCAAACTGAAGCAGGCAAACTTCTATATTCTATGCATGTGGCATCCCATTGACCAAAGCAAGTCATCTAGCCAAGCCTAGATTAGGAGGAACCACAAAGATACAGGACAAACAACATGACATAGGAAAGTCATTAAATGGGGCCTCTAATGCAATCAATCTATCACATTCTGTTTCATAAATTTTAGCACTTCCTTTTCTTGGACTAAACTCACTTTCATTGTCTCATAATCGCTAGGGTTTTTAACTTGATAAATGTTTCTTTCTTGAAATGCAGTAGACCTGTGTCATTGAGTCACATGTACCCATTTTTAAATAATTTAAATTCCAGTGTCTGCCAGTAACTCTGAGATTTCCATTTTTCTACATTCTCACTCAATCTTACATAAAATGGATTAGCCTCTGATTAAATGTGCCACTTTCCAATTCATAAATTGTCTTGCCCTTAGAAAACCTGAAAGTATCATTGATACTCCAAAATAATCAAAGATTATATGATTTTCAGTAATTGTTCAAGTAATTAAAAGTCAGTTTGGCATTATCCTAAGGTCTAAAAGTATTTCCTAATATAGTAGTGGGCTTGTCTGCCATCTTCATCTTAAAAACCTCACTATAATATCTCATTAGATTATACCTCCTTGCAATGAAACCAGAATTATTTCATTTTTATCAGCTATGTTATCAGATTATATATAAAGCTTTTGACATGTGCTTTTGGCATAGATAGAAAAATATTTCCAAGATTTCTTTCTTTCTCTTCTTCTAAGCAAATATCCACCAAGTATCCATAATGTGCAAGCATTATATTAGAATCCCTAAAAACAAAAGTTAATCTAAGGCAAATCCTTATTCCGTTTTCTGCACTCAGGGAGGCTCTTTCTAAGATGAGTCTAAATGATGAGTTAGGTAGAGAAGAGAGACAATATTAGACATGGTATTTATCATAGTATTTCAAGCCTTTAATTATTGTCAAAGCTTCATAAGGGGAATTTTCATATCTTGGAAATTTCCCACACATCCACTCACTCAAACCACACAGTGAACGATGTTGCTGTGGCTGGGGAGAAGGTGTCCATGCAATGCAATTACCTGTGAAGTTTCATGAGAAGTTTCATTAGAGTGGCAACCTATGTTCAGTTCAATTCACTACATTGTGCTTCCATCACGCCTTTGTTTTGTGCCCAGCACATATTAACATCATGTTCACAAAGATTTACTTACAAGTTTAATAAACCTGGACATGTATCCTCATAGTCTCCCTAAAATTTCAACCTCTACATTCCTCATTCTTACTAGGTTATTCATCTGAATTGAATGGCCCCAGTAGTCCACTAAAGCAGTTTCTCTCAAACTTTAATGTGCATATCCATCAATCGAGGTTACATTTTACAAAGGCAGATTCTGATTCAGTCAGTCTGCGATGAGACATGCAATTCTGCAATTCTAATAATCTCCCAGGTAATGCTGACTCTGCAGTTCCAGGAACCCCACTTTGAATGGCAAGTACTGATCATAAGGGCTTTTATCCCCATATGTAGGCACACACCCCCACCCCCCCAGTATGATCTAAACACCCTTCTCTCCCTCTCAAACTCTTTTCACTGAGCCATTTGAGAGTCCTAATATGCGATCTACAAATTCCCTCCATTCTAAACCCTTAATGAGCATGCCTTCAATCTTCTTATGAAACATTTAGAACAATGCTTGACACATCTTAACCACTCAACAAATGTTAGTTGTTGTTTTATTGACTGAAATCTGACCATTCCCTAAAAACACCGCTCTTAAGCAGAAACACTACTTTCATAACCCATATACTGTGGCCACGAGAAATTTAGTAGTTGTTCTTTTTGTTCTCAACTGCCACTTCAAAACTATATCTCTTTTTTTCTTCCTTCAACAACAAATAAACAAAACAAGCAGGTCTTTGAAGGCTGCACCACCTGGCTCTACCACCCCCTACCCGACCTTGACATTGCCATCAACCAGCATCTCGTCATTTGCCTAGCTCTCAACCTCTACACCTGCTATTACTCTCAGTCGCTGCAACATCCATGGGGATGAACCAGATGATACCCTGACCTCAGTTTCTTGAATTTCTCACCTAAAACAATATTATCTTCCACTCTTCTTCAGCCACTCATTCCATGAACAAACCCTAGCTCTTTTATCACCACCTTCAAAGCATCCATGTCAAACACCCGCACTATGTCCACCATGATCCGTACTTCCACCTCACCTGCTCAGGAACCGTCCAGCTACAATTCTTCAACCTCATTGAAACCTCCAGTGCACTGAAATTACATATATATATAAGATTTTATATATATAGTGAAATTTTATACATAATTAAATTATATACATATATATAACGAAATTAAAGCTTTTTGTACTTTTGCTTCGAATAATTCCATTTAGATCCATTTGTGCCTTCCAAGTAATAAAAATAATAATATAGCATCTGTCACAGTCCAAGAACAAATGTGATCTACCTGAAGTTGAAACTTGAATCCATATCTACGAATCCCAATATTGTTCATAAACAATTCTATCTTTAATCATGTACACTTTTTTTAAGGGAAAGTGACCACAGATTTTAGCAGATTCTCAAAATGGTTAGGAATGTTAAACAGATTAAGAGTTGGTGACCACTCTCCTTTTTCAGGCATGAAGGAATAGTAAGTATGCCCTCAGGGGAAAAATTGGGGGAAAGTGCCAGCCAGAAAAAGCTACCTGTTCAGGACAGTGAAGGGATGAGATTCTCTTGAAAGCAGATGTCTTCCTAAATTCCTTTCCAATAAATTTCACAGTACTCAGGCCCCTTGAATTCAATTCTTGCTGCTATGCAAAGCCCTTACCTGGGTAAATGCATGGGCCTGAAAGAAATAGGAAAACTGTAACTTCCTTTATCTGTTCATTTTCCTTTGTCATCACCTCATTTACTGCAGACATAAATGGAACTCTCCAAGAAGATAGGGTATGTATGGCTTCTTTCTGAAACTTTGGCTTCTTTTAAAAATGAAATGTAGGTTACAGACACTCAGAATACATTAAGTACATAGAAAGTGCAACACAATTTCATAACAATGCCGACACATGTATAATTTATGAATCGTCAATTTTGTGTCATGATTCAAAATTCTAATCATCTTATAAGCATATGTCTTGGAAAAGATTTCTAATGATACAAACTAGAGGAATTATAGCCCTATTTTTGGTTGATCTTGACTTAATAATTCTGCTGCTATGTGAATTTAAGTTCCACGTCTACTGTCCATAAAATGTTTGACAGCCACTGACAGGCATCTCTTGAATTCACTTCCAAATGAATACGCTTTTCTGTAACAGGTAAAACAATGTCCAATAGTTGCTTGTCTTTAACTGACTTTTTTTCTTTGTTTCCCCTTGTTAAGTGTATGTCCTATTGATTAAAAAGCAAATAATTATTTAAATAATTCTAGCGAAACCAAGCAAGACTTCATTTCGTATCTAAGAGGAGTTCTGAACCTTAAATATTAAAAGGAAATTGTTTCTTTAAATAGAAATTGTCTTAAAAACCAGATGTGATTATAGAATCTGATAGAGGAGGTTCCTTCTTTATAAGAGATTGGCCAATAATTTAGATTTAATGCCTCAGAAATTACTTTTTGCCTTCAGGAGAAATAAGACAAAAATGTTTTGCCCAATTCCCTAATGTTCAGATTAAAAAATAAAATATGCAGGCTGTCATATGTGAGGCAACACTGCCAAACCGTCACAAAATAGAGCTTATTGTTGGTTAGCTGACAGCGTGACATTATTTTAGGTGAGGTAAGTGTGCATTCAGGCTAGTTAAGAATAATATGAATGATATTTTTATTAAGTGAAAGATTTAGAAAACTTTTCCTTCCTTAGTTTTTCAAGCAGTTACAAAGGTGGTTAAGAGACTGGGCTTTAGAACTGAAAGGACCTTGGTTCAAATTCCAAAGGTTAATGATACCAACAATTTACCTTAAACTAAGAGCTCCTCCAAACTCCAAATTCATATCCAACCATCTACTCCATATCTTAACTTGAACATCTAATAGGCATCTCAGACTTACATGTCAAAAACCACAACTCCTGGTACTTTTTTCCCCAAACCTGCTCCTCCCACAGTCTTTCCTATCTCAGTAAATAGTAGCTCTAGCCTTATAGTAGCTCAAGACAAAAACCAAAACAAATAAACAAAATTATCTTTAGCTCTTCTCTTATTCTTACATGTGACATTCAGCTAATTAACAGAATATATTGGCCCTATACTCAAATACACACAGAATCTGACCAATTATGACTACCTCCACCATCACCATGCTGCTCCCAGGGATCATCATTGCCTGCCCAGGTTATTGCCATACCCTCTGAACTTATGTCTCTCTGCTTCCACCATTAAGTTCCTTCTGTTCCATTCTCCATATAACACAGCAGCCAGAGTGATCCTGTTAATATCTATAAGTCAAAATCATCCAGTGGCTACTGACCGCACTCACTCACTGCATGCAATGGCCTTCAAAGATCCTGCTACCTATCCTACTATGGAAAAGAAAGTGGGGCTCACCAAAAAGTCTACTGCTTTACCACATTCCTCAGACTCTCTGGAATTAGGTGGGGCCAAAGTATAGAACAGCTATGTTCTGTACTCTACCTATCCACTTCTTCTCTTCTGTAACAATCAAGGAGTCCCTGTGTTCCATTAGTATTACTACAAGATGGCAGAGGCCCATCAGCTTGGTCCTTAAGAAACCATGTGGAGCAAAGTCCCTCCAACTCAAGATGGAAACATAGCATGAAATAAACTTTTGTTTTGTTAATCCACTAAGATTTGAAGTTAAAAATGCTACAGAAACTTAACCCTGCCTATACTTCACCTCATTATCTACTCTGACCTTGTGTCCTACCATGATTCCATTCATTCTCTTTGTGTAGCCACATCAGCCTCCTTGCTATTCTCTGAATACACTGAGTGCTCTCCCCACTCAGGGCTCCGCTCTTCCCTGTAACTGCAATGTTCTTTCTCTAGGTCTCAATCTCCTTACTTGGTAATGGCTTACTCAGATTTTCTATTTCTTCTTGAGTCAGTTTCAGTATCTTATATTTTATTTTACATCTTTCTATGTATTTTATATCTTTCTATGAATCTGTCTAAAAAGTATTTTATAGCTTTCTATGAATCTGTCCATTTCATCTAGGTTATCTAATTTGTTGCTGTAAAATTGTTCATAGTATTCCCTTGTAATCCTTTTTACTTCTGTAAGATTGGTAAATTGTTCTATTTTACCTCTAGTGCTAATTGAGGTACAACATGAAGTTTTAGCTCTAGCCCAGACTCCCCCATGGCTGACCAAAAGAAAATCCAATGCTATTCTATTAATAGTATTTACTTGGACTAAGGAATTTAAACTGCTGTGCCTCTGGGGTTTAGGCTATATTACTACTATGTCAGCCCAAAGTGAAAGAAAATTTTTTAACACCACCTCAAATCTTCCAACTCCTTGTAATGGAATTGATACCTTAGAAGTCCATTCCATCAGTTATTGTTCATACTCCTAGGAAGAGTGCTATCTCTTCAGACCCTTCGTAAGGAAACATCAGCTATTAAGGACATCGGATCGTCATACCAGTAGAATGTTCTAACTAACAGTTCCAAGTACAATTAGCCATGATCTTGGATGGGCATCAAACAGCCTGATTCCCACATAAAAACAAGAATCCAGAAACTTCCAAGAATATGTGATTAACTTTAGTGGAGCTGGGTATATGTATATTACTGATGTGTGTGGTCAGAACAGTTTCTGCTACATGCCACACCCCTGGCCCCCTGCCAGAGGAAAATAGACGATAGATAGATGATAGATAGATAGATAGATAGATAGATAGATAGATAGATGATAGATATATAGAGGAATACAGGGATAGATATAGATAAATATAGAGATATATAGAGATATCTATAGATATATAGAGATATATCAACATACATATATATATAAAGATATCTCTCTTCCCCTCTTTTCACACAGAATTTTTCATTTATGCCTTTTCTGTAATGAGTATCTTTATTGGTACAGTTAGCATAATATAACTATATATCATCCTCTATTATTTCTATACCTGAACATTTTGGATGTTTAGTAATTTTATTAAAATAACTCATGGTTTTAAATATTTGAGTCTTTTTTGAGATCTGATCTAGAGCATTACTACAAGGAAACACCATGAACAACCGTCAAAGGGAAAATATAATTGGAAGTTGAAACAATTGATATAATCAGGCTGAGTCATGGTACTTTTATAAGAATTTTTCCTGTATGTTCATTGACAGATATAAGTCTAACATCTCTTAAGGCTACGTGTTGACTAAAATAATCTAGACAAATATTGACTTTAATAGTGTAATTGCAGATAGGGCTATTAATTTTTTTCCAGGAATTGGCATGTGATGATGGACCCAAAAGTCTTTCAAATTGGCAGCAAGTGGCAAGAGCTTTAGAGGGCTGACAACAGAGATCCAGTGATGACCGTCCCTAGTAAAGCCTAGACTTAGGCAAGTCATAATTATTAGTAGGGGATCATGATAGGGAAGTCAGAGTGTACCACCTTAAGCCAGTAAAAAAGGAAAACTGCAACCAAGAGGATAATAAACAAGAGTGTGTAAAAGATAGTGTGACTTATAGGAGAATCCTTTTCTGACGGTCTCAGAAGTTATTTCTCATCATCATTGGCTTATTCAGATGATCTTGGGTTAACAGCCAATTTCTGAGACTGTCTGCCTTTGAAAGTTCTCTAGAGAATGTCGGTTTAAATTCTTTAATCGGTGTAACTTTCCAATTATTATTGGACTGGTGATATTGTTTTAGTTGGAGAACATACACCCAAGGATTATTTCCTATTCATTTAATTGCTGTACTGGTAGTTAACAGTACTTAATAAGGAGCCTTCTAGCAAGATTCAAGGGCAGCAGTTCTCTAATGTCTTTTCCATTACTCTAGATCTTCCAGTTTAAAATCAAGGAGGGGCTGATGAGTTGGTTGGTGAGGAAAGGCAGCCTGTACTTGTTAATGACAGGACTGAGTATAATGGGTTGGTCTTTTTAAAATAGTTAGATCAACTTATACAGTATTTCTATCAAATACAGATGGATGGGGGGAAAATATGTGTGTATGGGAATGTAAAATGGTGCAGCCGCTCTGGAAAACCGTTTGGAAGCTCCTCACAAAGTTAAACAGAATTATCACATGACTCAGCAATTCTATTCCTAGATATATACCTGAAAGAATTGAAAACAGAAACCCTAACAAATACTTGTATGCCAAAGTTGATAACATCATTATTCACAGTAGCCAAAAGGTGGAAAGAACCCAATTGCCCATCAACAGATGAATATATAAACAAAATTTAGCATATAAATAAAATGGATTATTATTCAGTTGTAAAAATGAATGAAGTTGTGATATATGATACAACATGGATGAACCCTGAAAACATTATGCTGAGTGAAAGAAGCCAGACACAAAAGGACAAATATTTTATGATCCACTTATAGGAGGTATCTAGAGCGAGCAAAGTCATAGAGACAAAAAGTAGAATAGAGATTTCCAGGAGTTGGGAGGATAGGAGAAAGGGAAGTTACTGCTTAATGGTTACAGAGTTTCTGTCTCATGTGATGAAAAGGTTTTGGAAATAGCAATGATGGTTACATTATATTATGAATGTACTTAATATCACTGAATTGTACACTTAAAAATAGTTAAATCTAAACGCCATGTCATGGAAATTTTACCACAATAAAAAAAAATATATGGATGGAGATATTCCTAGTCACATGAGCCTGTCAGTGACTAGTTCACAGAAAGACAATCTATGAGTTCCTGAGGGGAAGAGCACAGGGCTAAGAGCTAAGGATATTACTTCAGGCCATAGGAGTTCAAGGGTATCTGATATTTTAGATAATTTCCATTTTAATAGCCATTGTCCTTTCCACTATTCCACAGTTTTGAGGGTGACGCAAGTAATAATTAGTCCTTTCTCCATTAAGTTGCTCACAATGGCCTAACTCCTTCCTTGGCTTCAGTTTTAAGGGGATATTGAAGAGTTTTAGGTAGAGGGTTAGAAGAATCATTCTGAACTCATATGAGTTGTGCTCCAATTATTTTGCCTATGTCCATAGAGTCTTCGTCCCATAGTGATTCTAGAACCATAGCTAATTCTTGAATCATATATGTGTATTCTCTGTAAATCCAGATCAGCTATAATTTGATTTTGTGAGGAGGAATTTTCTGGGACTTTTACGAGAATCCTTCTGCAGTGCATTGTATCTGGCAGTTCCATTTGCACAGTAAACCTCTATTGCATGTGCCTGGGGTGGGTCACAGACAAGTAAGGAGTATCCTGATGATGGTCCCAAAGCCATATTTAAAAGTTCAAGCATGAGAAAGGTTTAGTGTTGTTATAAATTCCCACTATTTGAGTGGTTTCAATACTGTAAGGGGACAGATAGTCTATGGTGGTGGTGTTATTGATAATTAGAGTGGTACTAAATCAACAAGAAACTGTAGTGTTGATCATTTATATTTCTAGATCATACTTGTGAGTTAAGAAGAAGGGCAGGGAATTGTTGGGCATTAACATTTACCTTGAAGTAGCATCATTGGACATTTTTTGGACAGTTGACCTTTTGTTTCTTAAATGATATGGGACATTGGCTCTTCCAATGACCCTTTTCCTTGCAATATCTTATAGCTGTCCTTATTTATGAGCTTTTGATTAATAGAAGACTTTTTGTTCTTATTTTTATTTCAGGAGCTGGTGGTTTTAGCTAGAGAGCCCGAAGTTTATTTTTATTTCTAGCTTGTTTGCTTTATTGCTGTTCTTTGAAAATGTTTACCGCATGTTAGAGATCTTCTAAATTGGCAATTTCCAATTCCAATTTATTTTTTCTAACTACTTCAGTCTGAGTCCATTTACAAAAAGAGAGGACAAGGCTCTTTTTACTTTAGCTGTACAATCTACCCCAGAATCTCATTTGAAAATTTCCTGAAGTCTATTTTAAACTCACCTATTGATTTGTCCTTATTTTATTTATAATTTTACATTTTTGACCAATCATCGCTTAAGGAAAAGGGCTCTAAAATGACCCCATGTAATCTTCTATTTTTCCTATCCTCTCAAAGTCATTTTTGTAATTATGCTCAGTTTGGTTATTTAGATCCTCTCCTGGCCTTTCCCTTCTTGCTTCTTTTAACCATTTACCTCTGATTTAGAGCCTAACAATGAATTAACTAGTGGTATAAATATGTTACTCCAAATCTGAAATTTAGAAGTAGTTAAAAAAAATCCTGAATTCTGCAATAAACACTTACTTGTCTGTATTCCTGATGTTTAAAAAACATCTTTCACTATAGCTGCTAATCCTGCTCTAAATCAGTATTTAAGTTCAAATTCTATACATCTGCCTTTTTGCTTAGCAATGCGACTATTCCTTTCCTGAGAACAAGATATACGGGCTGGGCCCAGTCTCCCTCAGCAAATCATACTACTGATCTTAGGTAGGATTTTTGAGAAGTGGGGAGTTCAGAGATTGATTGGCAGATTTTCAGATGTTTAAAGGAGCTGACATCATCTCTAAAAGCCTGGGTACTCAGGTGAGACTGTGTTTAGTCGGCCTTCAGGGTGTGTGTTACACAGTGAGTCTGTTTGTAACTGGCTGATTTTTAGAAGTGAGAAACTGTATCAGGTTGGCTTGCAAAAAGTACGTTTACTGATGCAAGTTGTTAATCAGTTGAACGGGTTTAAAACTGGTCTGACGCTGAGAACAATCAGTCTTTTCCAAGTGCTGTGAAAATTCTTTTTTATCTCACCCACTAGAACATAAACCCCACGAGAGCTTATGTTTTGCTCACTGTTTAAATCCCAAAGGTAGAACAGTGCCTGTCGCATAACGTTACTCAAAAAGTATTTGTTGAATGAATGAATCAAACCTAATCTTAGTCATTTACCTGTTCCATGAGCTTCAGCCAATTGCTTAATCTCTTATATCTTCAGTTTCCTTTGAAAGGGGGTTAATTGTATTTAATTTACAGGGTTGTGAGGATTAAATCAGGTGGTGCATGCCATACGTTTAGTAAGGTGCCTGACATAGAGAAAGATTTCGATAAGCAGTGGTGGTAATGTTGTGGTTTCTATTTTTCTTGTTATTAGATGGCAGAGTGAAATATATGAAATAATTTACTTCTTATAGTGCTCCCCAGTATTCTTACTTCATATTGACATCCTGCTACCGGAAACATACTCCAGTCATCCAATACTCCTTTATTCTTCATTATTCAAAATGTATCTTTTCTGTGTCCCATTCTCTCGGGGACAGACCTTAGCTCTTTTAAGAGCCAATAATAGCAGATAATGCCACAAATTGATTTCCCTCAGAGGGCATATTTCCTTGCCAGAACCCAAACTAATGATTAATGATGAGAACTTGAGTGCACCTAGAGAAGATTTTCAGCAGGAAGGGAGAATGCTGTCTACTCTTGAATTCACCTTAAGTAAGGGGGGAAGCCCAAATTCCATGCCAGTCTGCCCATTCCATTACTCCGCAGTGCCTCTCTCATGATGATGAATGTATGAAGCACTCAGATACACCAATCTGGAGTTGAGAGGACGGGCTTCTCTGTTCAGGGACACATATTTGGAAATCAAGTCAAACAAGTTCTAAAAAAGTGCCCCCCGATCACCAGACCAGGTATCAATCACCCTCCTGAGAGCAGCTTACACGTGCAGAGATGTCAACAGAAGCTAAACTAAGTTGCTTAAGGAATCACTGAGAATTGAGAAGAGACAATAAAGGTAAGTCATTCTTTCAAGAGGTCTTTTCATGATAAGGCATGAGACCTTGAAAGACAGGGCAAAAGCAAGCATGGTGGTGGTTGTCACTTCTGTTTTAAAAGGGGGGTGGTTTACAAAGAGGTGAAAGATCTGTACACTGAAAACTATAAAACATTTCTGAAAGAAATTGAAGAAGACACAAAGAAATGGAAAGATATTCCATACTGTTGGATTGGAAGAATTAACATAGTTAAGATGTCCATACTTCCTAAAGCCATCTATAGATTCAATGCAATCCCTATCAAAGTTCCAACAACATTTTTCACAGAAATAGAACAAAGAATCCTAAAATTTATATGGAACAACAAAAGACCCCGAATAGCTAAAGCAATCCTGAAAAAAAAGAACAAAGCTGGAGGTATCACACTCCCTGATTTCAAAATACACTACAAAGCTATAGTAAAGAAAACAGCATGGTACTGGCACAAAAACAGACACACAGATCAATGGAATAGAATCGAAAGCCCAGAAATAAACCCACACATCTATGGACAGCTAATCTTTGACAAAGGAGCCAAGAACATACAATGGGGAAAAGAAAGTCTCTTCAACAAATGGTGTTGGGAAAACTGGATAGCCACATGTAAAAAAATGAAAGTAGACCCTTACCTTACACCATACACAAAAATTAACTCCAAATGGATTAAAGACTTGAATGTAAGACCTGAAACTATGAAACTTCTAGAAGAAAACATAGGCAGTACGCTCTTCAACATTGGTCTTAGCAACATCTTTTCAAACACCACGTCTGACTGGGCAAGAGAAATAATAGAAAAAATAAACAAATGGGACTACATCAAACTAAAAAGCTTCTGCACAGCAAAGGAAACCATCAAGAAAACGAAAAGACAACCTAACAATTGGGAGAAGATATTTGCAAACCATACATCTGATAAGGGCTTAATCTCCAAAATATATAAAGAACTCATGCATCTCAACAACAAAAAAACTAACAACCCAATTAAAAAATGGGCAAAAGACCTGAACAGACATTTCTCCAAAGGAGATATACAGATGGCCAACAGACACATGAAAAGATGTTCAAAATCACTAACTATCAGGGAAATGCAAATCAAAACTACAATGAGATATCACCTGACGCCCGTCAGAATGGCTATAATTAACAAGACAGGAAACAACATGTGTTGGAGAGGATGTGGAGAGAAGGGAACTCTCATACACTGCTGGTGGGAGTGCAAACTGGTGCAGCCACTATGGAAAACAGTATGGAGATTCCTCAAAAGATCAAGGATAGAACTACCATATGATCCAGCTATTCCACTGTTGGGTATTTATCCAAAGAACTTGAAAACACCAATTTGTAAAGGTACATGCACCCCTGTGTTCATTGCAGCGTTATTCATAATAGCCAAGACTTGGAAGCAACCTAAGTGCCCATCAAGGGGCGAATGGATAAAGAAGCTGTGGTATATATACACAATGGAATACTTCTCAGCCGTAAGAAACGATGAAATCCAGCCACTTGTGACAACATGGATGGACATTGAGGGTATAATGCAAAGTAAAATAAGTCAGAGGGAGAAGGTCAAATACCATATGATTTCCTTCATTAAGTAGTAGATAATAACAACAATAAACAAACACATAGGGACAGAGATTGGATTGGTGGTTACCAGAGGGGAAGGGGAGAGGGAGGAGGGGGAAAGGGATAATTCGGTACATGGGTGTGGTGATGGGTTGTAATTAGTATTTTGGTGGTGAACATGATGTAATCTATGCAGAAATAGAAGTATAATGATGTACACCTGAAATTTTTACAATGTTGTAAACCAATGTTACTGCAATAAACAAAAAATAAATAAATAAATTACATTAATAATTTTTAAAAATAAATAAATAAATAAATAAAAGGGGGGTGGTTTAAAGTAAATTATTATAGACCGAGAGAAAAACGACAATCATCTATGAGTCTCAAAAAAGTGATAGAGCAATTAATTGACTAAGCAAGGTCTCAAAGGGGTAAGCATATCCTATATTGATGATGGAAAGAAATGACAATCATAATTAGGAGTCAATAAAGCTTACAAAAAGGTTTATTGAGCAGATTCCACAATTAATAATTACTTAATTTAATAAAATCTCAAAATTTTCATCTCATGATATGCACAACCTCTCAAAACCATTACAGATTTGAGAACACTCCCTAATTTCTTCTCTCGTGCTTCTAATAGTAATAATAAAACTGTAATTCTATAAACTATACACTGTGCTAAGTGCTTTGCATGCATTGACTCATTTATTCACCACAGTAATATTGTATGAAAGATCATTTATAGAAGAAAATTATCAAGGTTCAGAGGGGTAAGTAGCTTGCTCAAGAGACACATGTGCAAAGTGAAGTAATTGGGAATGGGTTGCTTGTATATCATCCAAAAACCCATGCTCTTAAGTATTTTTCTATATAGCATCAGAAACAAGCAGGAGTGAACATCTGTCATTTATTCATTTAGCTCACAGTCTTTCCTGTTGGAAGCCCTCTCCCAGTGTATCTGATTATGGTGGGATTGGCTATACAAGCCTTATTTTCTCCACCAAGGCATCAAGCACATGACCTAAGCTGGCCAATCAGGCACCCCTTTCCTCTAGGCAGGGTAGGATATTACTGAAGCTGAACCACTCAGGCAACTCTCAAGGATGATGCAGCCTGAGGACCAAGGAAAACTGTTTTCTTTCCCTTGAGCTACTAAGATAGTAGTATTTGGATCTTAAGCTGTCAGTCATATGGAAAACGTCTATCTGAGACCAACAGACATAATTTAGAACTCCTGGATCCAGCCATGTCTGAGACTATCATCTTCAGGACTTAAGGAGCCAATTAATTCCCTATTGCATTTAAGCTGATTTAACTCAGGTTTCTGTCACTTACAACTGAAATATTCCTAATAAAATAAGGTAGTACAAAAGATAGAATTTGGAGTCAGACAGGGGCCGGCTCTGTGGCACAGCAGTTAAGTGCACGTTCTGCTTCAGTGGCCTGGGATTCGTCGGTTCGGATCCCAGGCGCGCACTGACGCACCGCTAGTGAAGCCATGCTGTGGCGGCGTCCCATATAAAGTAGAGGAAAATTCTCACAGATGTTAGCCCAGAGCCAATCTTCCTCTGCAAAAAGAGGAGGATTGGCATCAAAGGTTAGCTCAGGGCT
Source organism: Ceratotherium simum simum (assembly GCF_057802395.1). NCBI lineage: Eukaryota > Metazoa > Chordata > Mammalia > Perissodactyla > Rhinocerotidae > Ceratotherium > Ceratotherium simum. The sequence goes on along the minus strand of NC_141919.1, from coordinate 10,333,927 downwards.
GATCTTCCTCACAAAAAAAAAAAAAAAGAATTTGGGGTCAGACAAATTAAGATTCATATCCTATCTCCTTGAACTTGTAACCGTACATCCTTGAGTAGACATATTTCTGAACTTCTTTGAATCTAAAAATCTATAAACATAGGAAAAATACTGTATAAAAGAAGAGGCTTAGGGACTGTCTGCCTGTGTTCAAATCCTGGCTCCACACTTACTCACTGTGCGATCTTGGACAATTTATTTGCACCCTTTCTCCCTTCATTCCTTCCTTCTAACCATCCTTACAAGCTGTGTTCCCAAAAGAACCTAAGGAGATGTACAACAGTAATTCATTCAACTAATATTTACAGAAAATTTATTATGTGCCAGGAAATCAAAATGAGCAAAATAGACACAAAGAACCCTCATGGAAAGAAGACAGTAAATAATAATCACAGGAAGAGATGTAATTCATGTGGCAGCTGGAGCTTTCCACCCCTTTGAGATCCTGATGAATTGCCTAGAACTGCCCTGCCCACCCCCACACGATGATCATCACTGACTGAAGTCTTCCCCAAGATTTCTACCAAATCTGTGTGGGAAAAGAAGGGGTCTTACACTCTCCTGGTTTCTTGGGCACTAGTTTCCTTATATATACTTTGGTAATGCACCACTTGGATCCCTACACTAAACTGGGTCCACCTTATTCAGTTTTCACAACAACAAAATCACCTCACCCAAGCATTCTGGGATCAGTGTTCATTACTGAAGGTTCCAGATGGATCCCAAGAAGGGGTCCCTTTGTATAGTACACAACCTTCCTCCAATCTCACCACCTTCTCCAATGTCCCTTATTTTCCACCTATTTTAACTCCATTATGGAATAGAATTGATAGATTACAGAATTGAAAAATATGATAATTCAGCAAGGGTTCCAAATTCTTCTCCCTCTATCTCATGGAACAGATCTTCCCTTCTGCTGAGTATATAGCACAAACCAACCCCAATCCCTCCAGGGGCTGGCTTCAACTCCAAATGCATTTTCCCTAGAGTACAATTCTCTTCCAAAGGAGAATGCTACCATTACCTGTTAAGTAACAATATTTTTTTCCACCTCATGACATGTTTATACACTTTAAATGGTGACAAGAGATAAGAAACAAAAATAGAATACTGTAAGAGTGTACAACAAGGGATATGACCGGGTCCAATGGGCCAGAAAAGTGTTCCCAAGACCATCTTAAGAATAAATAGAAGTTAACAAGCAACAGGAGAGAAGGAGAGCATTCCAGAGAAAGGAAACAATATATTTAGATTTTCTTTCAATAAAGAAGAAAGAAAAATGGAGTGAAAGTTTAATAAAGATAAGAAAAGAAAAACGAAGCCAGCTTGGTAGTACAGAAAACACGTGCAACAAAGTCCTATGTAATTGGCAGACATGAGCTACAAATTCTAAATGGAGGTTTCCACAACCAACACAGGGAGGAAACACTACCAATGGTATGAGTGATTTTGCATAAAATAAAAGCACACCAAGACATATTTCTCCTAGCACACAACTGATGACTGATTAATAATAATAACGTGAACATAGTTTGAATGTTTGTCTTATCTCATTCAATCATTACAAGTCTAGATAGTAGATTGTATTATTATCCCCATTTTAGAGGTGAGGCCTAGGGAGGCTGCGTGAGCTGTGCATGGCTGCTAACCAGCTAAGCAGTAGAGCCAAGATTCCAACCCAGGCCAGCCATTTGGCTCAAGAGGCCTTTCTTTTAACCACCACGGTACACTGACCTCAGGTCCTCTGTGTTCTCTGCTTTCCCAGGACAGTGCTGATGGCAGGACTTGGATATCTGCAGCTCGTGGGGAGCCACCCTTCCATGGCATCATCTAGTCACCATCTGGTACAAATGAGACACTTGAAAAGTGCCCTGAATTCATGAAGATTGTTCTCCATTTGTTCAAACCAGGTTCCTTGTCATTGTAGATGTATAGAGAGAATTCTGTGATACATTTCTCTTGTTATTTTTTGGTTATTGATGCCATGAGAATGAGAACTTTGATGCATTAAATTTTTATGGTCTATGTGGAGGAATTCCTGGTTCAACATATAACTCTTTTTACTAATGCTACTGACCACACCAAATAAGATATTTTTAATCACTGTCATGAATAAAAATGATCAAAATGGTCAGTAACCTAAGGAGCTCAGAATACAATTATCATCAGCCATTTAAACATGGATTCTCATGCTCAATCCTCTGACAAGGTCTGTATGACATAGTAGGTGCAATCCAGTCATTTCAGCCATTTATACACCCAGTGCGGGGCTTTGCAAGATCAGTTCAGATGTGGTCACCAAAAACTATGGAAAGACCAAAGCAAGGAACCACAAATTCCATTTCCAAAGGCCCTGCCCTGCCCTCAGGGGCTTCCCCCTCAAGGCTTTCCTTTTCTTTGACTTTTTAGTGCTTGTTCCTCCCATCAAGTTATTCTTCCTTTCCTGCATGGAGTGCCTTGTAAAGAAAGCATTACAAGTCTGGATTGCCAACGCACTGAATTTTTAAACCCTCTAAATAGGACATTAGTTCATAGCTTGAATGTTTTGAAATCTGATCAACATGCCGTTTCTCAATACATTAAGCAAAGCAAGCAAAATTAGTCTGCTTTATGTCAGGTGCTTAGCACAAATCTCTTAATAATGTGCTTGAGTGCAGAAACCATTAATAAATGCATAATTCCCTAAGACAGCCTTGATTAATTAAGTCATATGTGTATCCTTCTAATTAAAAAAAAGAACATTAGGCAGATGAGTGGAAATTCTGAGTACAAAATTCAAAGGCTTCCTTTGAATGCCTTTTGCCTTTCTCTTCAAGATGAAAGGAACGCTGCTGGTTATTGTAGCTGCCAACAAACAGTTATAGCAGGAGCACAAAGCGCCCAGAACTCTGTGTCTTATTAAAAACAATTTGGTATTCATCTGCCGATTTGTAACTCAGTTCTCAATCAGGGGCCTGTCTGATTAAGTCAGGCAATTCAAATTTGAGGGGGCAGCTGGTGCTGCTACGCAAATAAACAGATGAGGAAGGAATGGGACCAATGAATCAACAAGCAGATGGTAGAAAGCCAAGCCTGCAAAGAGTGCTTGAATTTCTTTTCCTTGCTGCTTCCCATCACCCTAGTCTCACAGAATTTATATTCCAAGGATTATAAAGATTATCACTTAGTTTAATGATCAACATAGAACAGTTTCTAATGTTGATCATTTTAGCGTTAAGGATTTACAGAAAGAAAACATTGGTCACAGGATGCTATATTAAACGGTCATCTGCTTGAATAATTCTTCATTTTTTCTTAATTAATCAATTAACTACATAATAGAATCAAGATATTCATACGTGCCCATCTTTATTTCTGGCCAAGTGGTTCCATGCAAAGCTGCATGCTCTTCAAAGGAGCAAGAAAGTCTTTCTCTCAGGTTACATAGGTCTTGGGAAGCAAGCCCCAAGGAAAGGCTCTGGGTCCTGAAGCTGTTCATTACCTCAATCCTACATTTCCTCACGACTGGCTCAGTGTCACATAGTCATACTAATTCTTGATCTTTTCTCCACAACTGGTTCAGGCATTACTCATCTGTCCTTGTCTGAACTGGACCTATTTGGAAAATGCTCACAGAGTCTATCTTTATTTCAGGGCATCTCAAATTTCAGACACAGCTTTTGGTAGTCATGTTGTCTGAGGTCTCAACATAAACACCTTCATTAATTATGGGCTTTCATCTGCCAAAACGTTTTCTTTAGCTTGCTTGCTTTATCCTGATATCCAATAGATGGGGCCAAATCATGTAGACTGCACAGGCAATAGCATGAGAATAGATGCAGTTGAGAGCTGTTAAAAGATGTGAAGCAGGCATGATATTATTTGTGACATGCTTTTAAAATATAACATACTAGTTCTTACAAGAACTTGGAAATATTGAGAGACGGCCTTTAGCACTTTGACAGCTGAGAAGACTTTCTTTAGAATATGGTTACAAGTCATTGGTTTACTAAGAGAGAAGGGAACATTTCCATTTTTATAGGCAAATATTAATACAGAACCAATTCTTGACTTCAAGGATTGTTGAAGTCAAGGATTCTTTCTTGGCATACAAATTACAATATTTTTAAAATATTTGTTCATGCTAAATATTTTTGACCTCAGTCTTTGGAATGAGCTTCCTTTCTGCTTTCTTAAATAGAATATACTTTTTCTTAGCCATATGTTACTCTCTGGGCATTCTGAGTAGCATGATAGTGACTGCTTTAGACCAGCTTTATATGAGATAGTGACTAGCCATGTTCTCTTGCATCAAACAAGTCCAGGCCTTGGTTCATGCTACTTTCTCCCTCATTAACTATTAAAAGACCCATGGAAGCCAACATAACCTGTGAAAGGTTTGGGAACAATGTTCCCAATGTAACAAGTTACATATAACTTCTCTCTTTTCCTTGAATAACAAAAACCACTGAAGACCAGGGATAAAAAGCCAATTTCCAGAAATCTATGAACAACATACACATGCTTAATTGTTGAAGACATTAGAAGGAGCCCACAAATGCAGTCACTTTTGCATGTACACAACTCCACAATTTGTGCCACTGAAGTATTTCACTTCAAGGTTTCTATCATCTTCCCACAACACTTCTTCTGTCCTTATCTATTACTTTAGCTACTCCCATTGGTTCTAGCTCTCTGAACATTGAATTTAATCTTGTTTCCTGATTTGATTCCTATTTGTTTTCCAATTTCATATTCGGTTTTCCTGAGAAGTCAGCTGTCAGTTTAATTATGCACCTTTGACTCTACTCTCTTATTCTCTGCCTGCTTATAAGATTTTTCCTTTTGTGCCTAGAGATGGATTTCTTTCTATTTATCCTGCTAAAATATCACTTCCTGAACATGTGGATTGGTCTCTTTAATTAGGTTTGGAAATTTGCCAACCATTATCTCTTTAAATATTGTTTTTTCCATCTTTCTTTCTCCTTTCTTCCAAGACTCCAATTATAAATGTTAGATCTATCTTCTATCTTTTTTATCTGTTTTCTATATTTTCCATCTTTTTGTCACTTAGTACCTCCTTCTGGATATTTTCTTCTGATCTACCTTCCAGTTTGTGAATTCTCTCTTCATCTGGGTCTAATATGTTCAGTACCCCATCCAATGAATCCATAAATTTGGCTTTATAATTTTAAGTTCTAGAATTTCCATTCGGTTTTTTTTAATAGTTTCTTGGTTTTTGCAAAAATTCTCAGCCTTATTTTTCATCTTCTTAAACATAACAAGAATCGTTATTTTTAAATCACTATCTGGCAACTCCAGTATCTGGAGCCTCGGTGGGTTTGTTTATATGATCTGTTTTTCCTGCTGTTTTTGCTAACATTTTCTTATCTTTTTAGGTATCTGGTTACTTTTTATTGTTTGCCAAGAACTGTATTTCCAAAATTGTTTGTAGAAATCATTTTAAGTATAGAATGATAGTATCTTCCACCAGAGAGGATTTAAACTCGGCTTTGTCATGCAGCTAAGGGAATTAGCAGTATGAGTTCACGTCTTTCTAATTTCAAAAATTAAAATAATTTACAGATGAGCTGCAGTCCCCAAAAAGCATGACTTCTCCTAGTTTCCTTTATTCTTATGGTTCAGCTCTTTGGATTCCTAACCCAAAATGTTAAGAGATCACCAGTGCCCCACCGTACCCCTGGTGACCCTGGACTCCAGTTCCTGCTCCTGTCATTTGAGACTGTCAAGTCTCTCGGCCACACCCTCCAGAATGAGCAAGTGGCCTCAGAGGTCAAGCAGCCAAAAACTCTTCCCCGGGCCTCTGAACTCCCCTAGATCCTAGCCCAGTATATCCTTCACTCTTTTGTTTTTTCCTTTGCCTATAAGTAGATGCTTTTTAATATTCTGTCCAATTTTTCCAGTTGTCCTAATTGGAAGAATTGGTCTAGTAATTCAGCTTTGTCTTGACTCTTGAATTTGTGACTCCCTTCCAAATCACTCTCTTTGTGTCACTGATCCTGCCGCAAGCCTGAGACACTACCTGACAAACTCAGTCAAAAACTGAAGATATTACAGGTTCCTTTTCCCACAAACCCATAGACAACACACACGTGCAGGTGCGCAAACACCCTGACAAGCCGTATTATAGTAACTTACCATCTAAAGAAAGAGGTAGTACCAATAAAACTAGAAATTTTAAGTTTTGAATAAAATAAAGAGTGCCCAGCCCACACTCATGACTCCAAATGGCTCTAGCTGATCATGCAAATAGACACTGGAACATAGAAAAAGAAGCCAGACGCATTGGCCCATATCTCCAAAATTCATCCACACAACCAATATTTGCCTATTCCCACACTGTTCCTTTTTCTCATGCTATCTCTTCCCTCAACTTCACCCATTTATGTCTGTTTCTTGCCTCCAGTTTCTCAACCAACCCCCTTGATTCCCAACTCCCCTTGGACCCACTTTCACGTCAGCACCTTCCCCAGTACAAAACATTTGGGATTTTCCCTCCAGTCCAAAGCCATGATCTTGGATAAGAATAACCTCACAGGGAGAATTCTACCAGGGTCCATTAGATAGCCTTACCAAATCCATGAATCCCATACAATGCTGCCCAAGGAACAGGAGATACACATTTACATACAATTTCCAAATTATTTAATGTTCAAACCATTCAATGTTTAACTCAAAATGACTATTTGCTACAATTTATCTAAGATGTTTCAAATAGAAGCATTTTTTATCCACATTATGTTAAAGAGTGACAAACTGATCTAAAAATATAGATAACAGAGGGAATTGGGGAAGGATTTAAGTCAAACAGAATTACAAGGACTTTGGATCTCGTGTGTGTGTGTGTGTGTGTGTGTGTGTATGTATGAGAGAGAGATAGAGTGAGAAATTTGGTTAATTACTAGGTGAGGGGGTCAGAAAATATTTCCCTGTCAAGCACAGACTGGGTACCTTTGCTCAGTAGTGTATAATTTTTATCTTTCAGTTATGTAATTAAAGCTCAAGCTACTGGTAAAAAAAACAGCTGCCCTAAACTTGCTGCAGGCTTTTGTTTGCTTTCCCATAATTCAGTTTGGAAATAAAGCACTTAGAAAAAAAGAAGCAAGAGCAAGTAATAACAATGAATAACCGTCACTCTCTCTCACTGGCTTGAAGGCCAAGGTTCCTCCCTCAAGGAAATCTGAGTTACAAATCTCTAAAAATAAGGGTTTCTAATGGAGACAGCGACAGGGCAAAAGGCCCCACTATAATTTGATAAGGACTTTGTAGTGAAGCCAGCATTTTAAATAGAATCAAAAGTTTTAAACATATTTGTTGAGAAATGATTTATTTAGACCACCACCGACGCCAAGAAGATTAAATACAGCATGGCTACTTGTTTAGTTGGAAGTCCCTCAAAAAAGGTGATAAATTTCTGTTTTGGTCTTAAAATTGCTGCTGATGGAAGAATTAGATCCATATGATAACTCAGTTGCGTTATCAGCCCACCAATAACTTCCCAGTTGCCTGGAATGTCCTCAGAATGACTTCATACTTGCCGAAGATGCAACAACTCTGTAGCTAAATTCCAAGACCACCCTATTGAGAATGTCCCCCTCTTTCTGCCTTTTTGAAAGTTCTGGTAATTTATAACTTCATGCTAATGTTCAGGGCTCTCTGAAGAGCAATTACATAAATATTTTTAATTGCACTGTCCTCTTAAGCACACAAACTACAACTTATCTTAAGTATGTCAAGGTCATGGTTGTCTCCACTAAAGTTTTAATATGATGTGGCATTCTTCAAGTTCGTCAGTTAAAACACTTCAGGAGGTTTAGCAGTTTCAAAAGGTCTCCTGCTGTTCCTGTGAACTACATGGAGCGTCCTAATCCTCCATGGGTATTGTACTTCTGCATGTGGACTGTGTTGGCTAACTCCATGGAACAAATGATATCAAAGGTATGAATTTAATTGTACAGAAGTAACTATAGCCCAAACGTTAACCTTCAGCTTTATATATTCATACTTCCGCATACAAGGAAACCTAGGGATGACAGTATAAAGTGCAATCCTTTACTACTGTACAAATAAGTACCCTCTTCCTCCCCTTCCAAAAATAAACCTCTGTATCGATGCACAGCCCGTGTGAAAGAGGGCGTGAAATAGACAAAGGGAAAGTTAAAAGATGCCACACCTAGGACAACATTATGAATAAGTATGTAAGGAATGTACAGAAGAATATCAGGAGATGTACAAAAGGAAGTGGAGAATCAACTGCTTCAACAAAGCTGAGAAATTTAAGGCAGTACTTTGCCTGAGGGAATTTTTTAACACCTTCCCTTCCAAAAAAGCTGGGATGTATATAAAACATCTTCTATTATATGAATATGAAATCTATTCTATTGCCACTTAAAATGGAGATCATGAGAAGGGATACCTTCAATTAACTAAAAATTTCAAGGCTTATGTTGGAGAGCAAATTTCACTGAATATTAGCATTGCACTGATCTGTACAGTAACACGTAAAAAACAAAGAGAGCCAGGGCTATAGAAATACTTATGAAAACTCTGTATGTGATCTATGAACTTTGGACAAATGCAGAAACAGGGACAGTCAGTTTTTGTTAATTAATATAAAAACCCTTATAAAGGTCATGTTCACTCCAACACAGGCTGTCATAGGATATGTGCCACTACATCACATCAGATCAGCAGATAATACAGATCCAGCCTAAGGAAATAAGAATCTGAATGTGATTATGACAGAGACAGTCCCCTACCACTAACTGCCTAGTAATTTTATAAATTCTCCAGGGAAACAGGAATGATGTTTTGTGGTATATGCAAATACTATATATATTCACACACATACATTCACACTTAAGTTAACGATGCTGTCAATTTATACAGCACATGTCATCATTTAAATTCTATCATTCTCATAAATGTTTTCATTGTCTGCATAAAGCCTCATATCAGAAGAACTCTGCCAAATATTTTTAAATGTGACTATGTTGGATATTCTGATCCATTCTCCACCCATCCCTACCCTGCTTTGAGGCCTGGGAGCCTGACTTCCACAAATAGCAACAGCAGACTCTCTTGTCCTCTGGCTTCCAATTAGGTTCAGTGGATGGGAGATAACAGCATGGAGGGTAAGAGGAAAGAGTTTTGTGGATATTTACTCCACCAGTCACTTCCCTGCCAGGCCTTGGGTTGGCAGCAGCTTGGGTCCACTGCTGATGGTGATAGTTTACGTTAATTCTTGTTGGGCACTGGTCTACGGCTGTAGGAGACTGGTACCCCAGCCCCCCTCTTCCCTTCAGGCCTCTATGTGGTAAGGGATCTCCACTGTTGCTACCTTGGGCTGTGTCACCATTGCTTGCTGTCTCCCTTAACCCTGCCTGTGTGTCTACAAATAGTCCCTTCACTCATCTGTCCTCAGCTTACCTATTTGAGTATGAGTTAGCCTGACTGATCTATTACCTTCAGTGAATGTAACCCAATTCAGAAAGCAGCATCTTCCCTCAGTGAAAAGTCCTCTAATCTGGAGTCACGTCACATTGGCAACACATCCTGCCACAACCAAACCGGCTGTGTCATCTCTCTATAAACTATGGTGGCAGCGTTTTCTACGCCAACCGCTTAGACACATGGTCTCAAACAGCATGTTTAATTTCTGATTTCTGATTTTTTGTTTATATGCAAGGTCTTAGGTCTGCATTCAAAGGCTGGTCTTTTTTCCCATAGATAAGTAACAAATAAATGAGAAAAATGGAACACATAAAGCTGAAAAAACTTGTTTTTCAAATATTTTAGGGACAGAGTAACAAGAGGTCTTTTCACAGAATTCTAGCATTTGCCATATATTGAGATCCTGCTTGACTCATTTCTGTTTGCACCCCTGTCGTGAATTTCCTTTTTATATGAAAAGGACAAACCTTCTGTAAAAATATTTTGAATGTTTCTCATACAAAATCCAAAGAATACCTCCAGAGGAACTGAAACAATACACAAACAAAAGGGGGGAAAATCACAATAATAAAGGCATAAAAGTGCCTTCAACAAAGACAGACATTTCCGGAAAGGGAAAATAGGGCTGAAGCAGTTGAACTCCCTTTATCTATATCCTAACAAATAACACCTCCTGTGCCTTAAATATTTAATGTGAAATCTGTGGATTTATATAGCTTACAAAATGCCAGGAGCTTATTATCTTTACAGTTTGCATGACAGGAATATTCATATCGCTGGATTCTGCAGTCTAAAACAACAGGAATTCCTCCAGGTGCTAATGGCAGATAACTTTCACGTGGCTTCAATAATCCACTAATTATGGAACCCCTCAGGTAGAACAATGTCATTAATCTGATTAAATTATTTATATTGCTGGAAAGCTAAATCTTATTAGGTCCTCAGGATTTTATTTGGTTCTCCAGCAAGGATATGCAAAAGGGCAAGACCATCTTTTCTCCACTGCATTTTCCAGCTGGAAAAAAATAGCAATTAAGAACGAAAGAACCCCTTATTTAGTGTTTTGATGCAAAATCACCAACCAGGAGCAGGGTCTACCCCTCTCCCGGGCACTCTGAAGCCCGAATTTTCCAGGTCCACTTTGAAAGTCCATTCTTGGGGTTGAGGGCTTCTTACCATGCAGAGCTGTAAGCCATGATAAGATTCAAGTTCTATCAGCAGCACTTACTATTAGAGGTACTGTCTGAATTAAAGTGAAGGGGCTTCATTTCTCCTGAACAGATCCCTGACAAGATTGTGAAACCCCTAATGCTAAATGTGCAGCCCAATTACATTGAACAGATTCCCCTTTTCAGGTTTTTGGCAACATACTGGCACATTTTCATATCTGTGCTGGTCTATCAGACATTTAGTTAGAGGATTAAAAAGGTCTGGAGATTAGATTAAATCCTGCTGAATTTGATGGGCTACTGAAAGCCTGTACCATTTATCCAAGCACTCTGTGTGAGTACTAATTTGTAAAATGTTTTATAACCCATAATTTTAAAATGTCATAGCTGGTCCATCTCTCATTTCCATTTTACAGAAAGAGGTACTAACTCAAGACGTATTTTTGTTAGAAAAAATACAAGGCCTGAGGAAAAATGCATGATTTTAAAAACGGAAATAAAAATACAAAGTATTGCAAGTCTTAGATTTGATCAAATCAATTAGTTGACATTTTTAATTTTACTGAAATTTCCCTGAGTCTAGTTGTCCCATGTCTACTCGAATTTCTATTAAGTTTCTCACTTCCCAAATATTCTTCCTTCTTTCAGCATTTCCAAAACACTGGGAGAAGCTGTGATAAGCCTTTCCCTTGTAGCTCAGGACTTTCTTTTAATAGATATGTGGTCAAGACACACAGCCAACCCAGCTTCCAGCTAAATTTAAATCGTAGGATACTAGGAAGAGAATGCATAATCTTATGTTACAAAAACACCATCCTCTAGTAGAGCTTGCAGGACTTCAAACAACTCTATTTTCTTCTTGGACCAGCAGCTAGAAGGCACCAGAGCAATAAGCCGATACTCAAATCCAGCCCCAACCAACCAGGGTAACTCAGAAGTGGTAACAGCCAGCATCTATCCCACCTGCATGAGTTTTTCAATTACATTCTTGGAGACAGGCTTTTGGGTCAAGTGTGTCCTGAGAGGCTTCAGGCCACATACAGTAAATCTTAGAGCAGCAGACTGTCTATCTGTCCCAGGATTCCTTAAGTGCAGAAATGACTGTACATGTACCTGCACCACCTAGATTCCTCTCTAGAAATGAGGGATCCAGTCCGCTACTACTGGGAGTGCGGCAAGCAAACAGCCCTCAGCTGTCAGCCCCCTACAGGGATTGCCTCTGCTGAAGAGATCCTCTACGCTCAAGATCACCCCCCTTTCCAAGGCAGCCAGCATCCAGTGAACAATTGATGTGGTGGTTGTGAAGGTCCTGCTCCTTTGCCCAAGCTAGGATGATTCTGAGGGATCATCCCAGCTTCTGAGCTCCCCATGGGTTGGCTGGAACTTCCTCTGAGAATGCATTCCTGTTCAACTCTCCCTCTGCCCAATCCTGCTTCCTCCTCTTCCCTTCCACAGCTGCTGATGCCAAAGCACTCCCTGATAGAGCTCCTGTGTATACATTCCCACTGATTCTGCCTCCTGGGCAGCTCAACCTGTGATGATGTCTAATCACTAGACTTCCTAAGAATTCTCTGGGTCCAGGAGCATACCTGCCTCTTCCAGTTCTTCCGTGTTATGTCAGGATTTCCAGGACTAAATTTGCCCAGACTAGCATAACAAATGATGAGAAGAAATGAGTCTAGTCTCAGAAGAAGGTATGTAGAGAAGAATTGAAGAGGTAGCATGCAAATGGGTATTGAATATATTATTTTCTTATACGATGGACTCTTGGGGGGATAAACAAAATAGAAATGTTGAGGGTGTTTAAACTGAGATTACCTGGCAGATGGGCACAGGAGGATGACTTAGTACTCAAAGGACCACACTGCTTCCTGGAGATCAAGGTGTTGTCAAGTACATAGTACCAATCCTCTTAACAGCTGGGATGGGCCAGGCTGAAATGCAAAACAAGAACTTGAAGTTTCACCCCGTTCCTGGGGGCTGTCACTGGTACCGTGGGGCACAGTAACGGGGATGGTTGTATTAAGAGCCACCAAGAGAATTCCCCAACCATATCATTTACAACTGCTCCCAAATACTAAGTGCTCTAGGTCAGGTTCTCTAGAAGCAGAGTCTGAGACAGGGATTATTGTACAAGTGATATATGGAGGGCAAGCTCGCAGGTAAAATCTGTGAGGGAGTGATGGAAGACTGGGACAGGAGAAGAGGCCAAGAGGTGGGCTCAGCTGAAGTCTACCCTCTATCTGCTCCCACAGGGAATTTGAGAGCATGAATATCACCACAGAGTTGTCCCTCCTTGAACAAGGCGCCCGGGCTCTTGCACCTCCATATCTGTCAATCATTGGCTGGGGGCTGCCCTCAGTTGGGGATGGGGATGGCAGGAAGTGTACGTCCCAAGCATTTCTAGATGAGGTAGCTTCCTAGGCTAACAACAGGTGCAGCTCTGAGCTGTTAGCAGCCCACCCTCACAGCAGTGCCAGAGAGGTACATGGGCCTGTAGAGGAGATCTGGGATGTGACAAACAGCGTCTACTACACAGAGCAAATGCCACGTGCAAGGTGCTGTGCACATGAAATACAAGTGTAAGACTGGGTCACAAGCAGCATGGCCTCAGTGTCCTCCTGTGTCCCCACATCTATTCCAGGCTAGCCAAAAGGGCTCGGTCCTGTCGTGGGATGGCCCTTGAGAATAATCTCTGTTCCTGCGAGAAGGACCACTGCAGGGATTTCCGCAGGCTCTAAAGGAGGAGGATACCAGATGGGAAAATGGAAAAGAAAAGGCAGTGCTCACTCAGTCATTTTTCAAGAATTATTCTTTTACAAATTGATCATATAGAATGATCCTTCTAATAACTGTGACCTTTAGGGGCCAGCCTGGTGGCATAGTGGTTAAGTTTGCGCACTCCATTTCGGTGGCCTGGGCACGGACCTACACCCCACTCATCAAGCCTTACTGTGGCGGCATCCCACATACAAAAGTGGAGCAAGATTGGCAACAGATGTCAGCTCAGGGCCAATCTCCCTCAGCAAAACAAAGATTGTGACCTTTAGTAAGTTCCTTCTTGGTTTATATTATTCTTAGTAGTCAAGTCATCAGGAATCAAGTCATCCTGGCAGGTAAGCCAGAGTCTCAATATTTAGAAATAAACTAAAAGATCTTGATTAAATTCCAACTGCAGAGTCATAACATTTTACTCACCTAAATCAAATGTTTAGTTTAAAATGGAGCTAGTCTCACCCAATACCTGAATGAAAGGCCCAAGAAACTATTTCCAATACCTTTACATCATTGTCCAACTGATTCCAATGACAGTGTAGGAAGGGATGGATCTAGTCCTAAGTCCTCATGTTGCACTAGGCAAAGCACTCACCTCCAAGTACCTTAATTTCCCACTGCTAATGTGAGGGATTTGAACTAAGTGGTTCACTCATTCAAAAAAAAATCTATTGAGTACCTACTATGTGCCAGACAATGTGCTAAGAACCTAGGAAAGAATCATAAACAAGAAAGACAGAGCCAGCGCCCTAGGGGAGCTCACAATCCAGAAAGGAAGATAAACAATACAAATAAATTAAAAAATGTGAACTGTGATAAACGCTATGAAGGAAACAAAAGGTGAGGAAATATAAAATAATAGAAAGGAGCTATTTTAGGTGGGATTTTTATAGAAGACCTCTAAAAAAGATAATATTGAAGCTGAAACTTGAAGATAGTAAGGAGCCAACCATGTAAAGAACATTCCAGACAGAAGGAATAGACTGTGCAAAGGTTCTGATGTGGGAGTTTAAGAAGCTGAAAGAAAATAGAGTAGCAAATGAGCAAGGGGAACAGAGGCACTAAATGAGGTTGGACAGAACCAGATCATGCATATCAGGATACAGAATACAGATTTTACACCCCAAGAACAATGTGAAGCCATTGTAGGTTTTTAAGCAGGAGTGGAGTATCACCCACTTTACATATTGGACCACACTTATTGCTGCGTGGAGAACTGGTGGAGGTAAGAATAAAATATAAGAGACCTGCAGGAGGTGATGTTGTAGCCTAGCAAGAGATGGTGGTAGTCCAGTCAGGGTACTGGCAGTGGCAGTGGAGAGGAGTGGAGAGAAGATGTATTTCAGAAGTGATGACACATATCTGATATATTCATTATGGTTTGGATGTGGCGGATTGCTAAAAAAGAAAGAAAAATCAAGAATGATGCTTGGGTTTCTAACATATACAACAGAATGACAGTGATGCCATTTACTTTTGAAGACTGGTGAATAGAGAGGAAAAACTTTGGGACTGAGTCAAGATTTCATTTTGGACAAATTAACTTGCTTAAGAGACATCTAAGAAGATATGCCAAATAAGCAGTTAAATGTATATATCTGGAGATCAGTGGAAAGATTTTGTCCATTTGTCATCATCATCATCATCATTATTATTAGGCAAGGCACTTTTTTTTTTTTAATTTTTGTTTATTGCAGTAACATTGATTTACAACATTGTAAAAATTTCAGGTGTACATCACTACACCTCCACTTCTGCACAGATTACATCATGTTCACCACCAAAACACCAACTACAACCCATCACCACACACATGTACTGAACCATCCCCTTCACCCCCCTCCCCCCCCCCCCCCGGCAACCACCAATCCAATCTCTGTCCCTATGTGTTTGTTTATTGTTGTTGTTATCTACTACTTAACGAAGGAAATCATATGGTATTTGACCTTCTCCCTCTGAATTATTTCACTTTGCATTATACCTTCAATGTCCATCCATGTTGTCACAAATGGCTGGATTTCATCATTTCTTATGGCTGAGTAGTATTCCATTGTGTATATATACCACAGCTTCTTTATCCATTCGCCCCTTGATGGGCACTTAGGTTGCTTCCAAGTCTTGGCTATTGTGAATAACGCTGCAATGAACACAGGGGTGCGTGTACCTTTACAAATTGGTGTTTTCAAGTTCTTTGGATAAATACCCAACAGTGGAATAGCTGGATCATATGGTAGTTCTAACCTTGATTTTTTGAGGAATCTCCATACTGTTTTCCATAGTGGCTGCACCAGTTTGCACTCCCACCAGCAGTGTATGAGAGTACCCTTCTCTCCACATCCTCTCCAACACATGTTGTTTCCTGTCTTGTTAATTATAGCCATTCTGACAGGCGTCAGGTGATATCTCATTGTAGTTTTGATTTGCATTTCCCTGATAGTTAGTGATTTTGAACATCTTTTCATGTGTCTGTTGGCCATCTGTATATCTCCGTTGGAGAAATGTCTGTTCAGGTCTTTTGCCCATTTTTTAATTGGGTTGGTAGTTTTTTTGTTGTTGAGATGCATGAGTTCTTTATATATTTTGGAGATTAAGCCCTTATCAGATGTATGGTTTGCAAATATCTTCTCCCAATTGTTAGGTTGTCTTTTCGTTTTCTTGATGGTTTCCTTTGCTGTGCAGAAGCTTTTTAGTTTGATGTAGTCCCATTTGTTTATTTTTTCTATTATTTCTCTTGCCCGGTCAGATATGGTGTTTGAAAAAATGTTGCTAAGACCGATGTCGAAGAGCGTACTGCCTATGTTTTCTTCTAGAAGTTTCATAGTTTCAGGTCTTACATTCAAGTCTTTAATCCATTTGGAGTTAATTTTTGTGTATGGTGTAAGGTAAGGGTCTACTTTCATTTTTTTGCATGTGGCTATCCAGTTTTCCCAACACCATTTGTTGAAGAGACTTTCTTTTCCCCGTTGTATATTCTTGGCTCCTTTGTCAAAGATTAGCTGTCCATAGATGTGTGGGTTTATTTCTGGGCTTTCGATTCTATTCCATTGATCTGTGTGTCTGTTTTTGTGCCAGTACCATGCTGTTTTGGTTACTATAGCTTTGTAGTGTATTTTGAAATCAGGGAGTGTGATACCTCCAGCTTTGTTCTTTTTTCTCAGGATTCCTTTAGCTATTCGAGGTCTTTTGTTGTTCCATATAAATTTTAGGATTCTTTGTTCTATTTCTGTGAAAAATGTTGTTGGAACTTTGATAGGGATTGCATTGAATCTATAGATGGCTTTAGGAAGTATGGACATCTTAACTATGTTAATTCTTCCAATCCAAGAGCACGGAATATCTTTCCATTTCTTTGTGTCTTCTTCAATTTCTTTCAGCAATGTTTTATAGTTGTCGGTGTACAGATCTTTCACCTCTTTGGTTAAGTTTATTCCTAGGTATTTTATTCTTTTTGTTGTAATTGTAAATGGGATGGTATTCTTAATTTCTCTTTCTGCTACTTCGTTGTTAGTGTACAGAAATGCAACTGATTTTTGTATGTTGATTTTGTATCCTGCAACTTTACCATATTCGTTTATTACTTCTAAAAGTTTTCTGGTGGATTCTTTAGGGTTTTCTATATATAAAATCATGTCATCTGCAAATAGTGACAGTTTCACTTCTTCCTTTCCAATTTGGATCCCTTTTATTTCTTTCTCTTGCCTGATTGCTCTGGCTAGGACTTCCAGTACTATGTTAAATAGGAGTGGTGACAGCGGGCATCCTTGTCTGGTTCCTGTTCTTAGAGGGATAGCTTTCAGTTTTTCACCACTGAGGATGATATTAGCTGTGGGTTTCTCATATATGGTCTTTATTATGTTGAGGTACTTTCCTTCTATACCCATTTTCTTCAGAGTTTTTATCATAAATGGATGCTGTATCTTGTCAAATGCTTTCTCTGCATCTATTGAGATGATCATGTGATTTTTATTCTTCATTTTATTAATGTGGTGTATTACGTTGATTGATTTGCGAATGTTAAACCATCCCTGCATCCCTGGAATAAATCCCACTTGATCATGGTGTATAATCTTTTTAACGTATTGTTGTATGCGATTTGCTAGTATTTTGTTGAGGATTTTTGCATCGATGTTCATCAGTGATATTGGCCTGTAATTTTCTTTTTTTGTGTTGTCCTTGTCTGGTTTTGGTATCAGGGTAATGTCAGCTTCGTAGAATGAGTTAGGGAGCTTCCCCCCCTCCTCAATTTTTTGGAAGAGTTTGAGAAGGATAGGTATTAACTCTTCTTTGAATGTTCGGTAGAATTCACCAGGGAAGCCATCTGGTCCTGGACTTTTATTTTTGGGGAGGTTTGTGATTACTGTTTCGATCTCCTTACTGGTGATTGGTCTATTCAAATTCTCTACTTCTTCTTGATCCAGTTTTGGAAGGTTGTATGATTCTAAGAATTTATCCATTTCTTCCAGATTGTTGAATTGGTTGGCATATAGCTTTTCATAGTATTCTCTTATAATCTTTTGTATTTCTGAGGTGTCTGTTGTAACCTCTCCTCTTTCATTTCTGATTTTACTTATTTGTGCCTTCTCTCTTTTTTTCTTGGTGAGTCTAGCTGAAGGTTTGTCAATTTTGTTGATCTTTTGAAAGAACCAGCTCTTGGTTTTATTAATTTTTCTATGGTTTTTTGGTCTCTATTTCATTTATTTCTGCTCTGATTTTTATTATTTCCCTTCTTCTACTGATTTTGGGCTTTGTTTGTTCTTCTTTTTCCAGTTCCTTTAGGTGCATTGTTAGATTGTTTATTTGAGATTCTTCTTGTTTGTTGAGCTAGGCCTGTATCGCTATAAACTTCCCTCTTAGAACCGCTTTTGCTGTATCCCATAAATTCTGGCATGTAGTATTTTCATTTTCATTTGTCTCCAGGTATTTTTGATTTCTTCTTTGATTTCTTCGTTAACCTAGTTGTTGTTCAGTAGCATTTTGTTTAATCTCCACGTATTTGTGGCTTTTCTGATTTTCTTCCTATAGTTGATTTCTAGTTTCATACCGTTGTGGTCAGAAAAGATGCTTGGTATTATTTCAATCTTCTTAAATTTATGGAGACTTGTTTTGTGGCCTAATATGTGATCAATCCTGGAGAATGTTCCATGTGCATTTGAAAAGAACGTGTATTCTTCGCTTTTTGGATGGAATGCTCTGTATATATCTACTAGGTCCATCTGTTCTAGTGTGTCATTTAAGGCCAATGTTTCCTTATTGATCTTCTGTTTGGATGATCTATCTGTTGGTGTAAGTGGAGTGTTAAAGTCCCCTACTATTATTGTGTTACTGTCTATTTCTGTTTTTATGTCTGTTAATAACTGCTTTATATATTTAGGTGCACCTACATTGGGTGCATAGATATTTACAAGTGTTATATCCTCTGGTTGGATTGTTCCCTTGATCATTATGTAATGCCCTTCTTTGTCTCTTTTTACAGTTTTTGTTTTAAAGTCTATTTTGTCTGATATGAGTACTGCTACCCCAGCTTTCTTTTCATTGCCATTTGCGTGGAGTATCTTTTTCCATCCCTTCACTTTCAGTTTGTGAGTGTCTTTAGGTATGAAGTGTGTCTCTTGTATGCAACATATATATGGGTCTTGTTTTTTTATCCAGTCAGCCACCCTATGCCTTTTAATTGGAGCATTTAGTCCATTGATGTTTAAAGTAGCTATTGATAAGTATGTACTTACAGGCAAGGCACTTTTAACCTCTTGGAGACTCTTTCTTCACAAATAAAATGGGGATAATAATATCTACCTTCCTAATTCATCTAATTGTTGTAAGGATCATAATGAAATAATATATACGTAATCACTTTGCAAGCACACACATTAAATGTATGGATATGTATGCATGAATAATATTCAGTATTTCAGTCGAAAACCAATTCTTTACATTTGAGTCCCTACCTGCAACACTCACATGTGGCTTTCATAGACCATACTGATTATACCAGTCCCCAACAGTTAAATCAGTGAGAATTCTTCCTTTGTGAGTCTATAATGTGAAATTAGCTCTAGGTTATGATTTCTACGTCTGTTCCCATCAGATACATGGTGTTTCTGAGAAGATATAAGAGGTACATATAAAAGCAGTGCTGAGCATTGTGAGAGAGAGAGGGTAACCAAAATAATTACCAAACAAAGCTCACCAGTGCATGTCAAAAATCAGTCAATATTAAGCATTCAAAGGACAGGACTGCCTTCAATAGATAACGAGAATCTGTAGAAAGATACTCTTCCTTATACTTCACTTCACTTTCCTTATCATACAAACCCAAGGAATAATGTTCTCCAAGCAGAAACAAGAAGTATTTTCCTGTTAGAAGTGCGTGCAGATATAAAGAACACTCCTTGGCTTCTGAAGAACTCCCTTCCAGTAAGATGCAAAGTGAGTGTTGAAGTTCCAGTAACTTCTGAGGGGTTAACCCTATTTATACAGGGCTCTGTCTCTTTGAACAGACCTTGTGGAGTCAAAACCAGGCTAATTAATCCTCTCCATGGAATCGCTCTGGCAGACAGAGTCTGGCACCAATGGTAAAAATAATATAGACGTAGACAAGAAAGGTACTGTAGTTTTGTCACCAAATACCCTAAACTGACAACCAGATAAAGTGATCAATGATAATGGAGCAAAACTTCTGGAAATCTGTCATGGTAGCAGGAAATATTTATCTCCATGACCAATTTCTGCAATAGACTTGGTCAATTGGGCTCCTTTTCAAAACCAGTTAAAAGATAAAATGTATTATTGCAGCTACTGTTGGTAGTAATAGTGACATTTTCAGAAACTTATTCATCTTTATCTTTGCCATAAGCTCTGAGGATATCTTTCAGAAACATAAAAATCAAAATATTATAAACAAAATTTTTGTTTATTAAATTAAGCTTTTAAAATATTTTTATGTTTGATTTAATCGCTTGTGTAAAGATGATCAAGACTAAGATATTATCCAAATACCAATTGTTAGAATTCATTTTTTGAAGAATTTCTAGAGCATCTTTGAAAATATTAATCTTATGTGACTGGAATTTGAGATAGACAAGTGGACGGCTTTCTGAACTCAGGGTGATGTGGTGGGATAGGGAGTAGGAGATGAATCTCTGGGGGGAGGGGGATTTATCCACAATTTTTTTTCAATGTATTAAGTAGAGTATTAGGGTAAGAGAGGGCCCACCTTGATCATCTTCCTTACATTAGAGATCTCCAGAGTAAGGTCCACAAAATCTTGTTTGCATTTATTTTTATTTCCTCCTCTTTATTATTATATATATTTAATGATGAACACTGTACATTAGAACATCTAATTTAGATATAAAATATATTTATATATATTATAAATACATATTATATTTACATACTTATAATTTTTTCCTGATGATGAATGATCCACATATTTGGAGACCCTTGCTTAGAGTCTCAGGGTATGACTAGTGATGTTTTAAATACGTATATAACCTGACTTGCCCTAAAAGACTTTTTGTGAGTATCATAACCATTGCAAAGGCTCTGATTCAGGACCAAACTGTGCCTTTCTGCAAATTTGAAAAAGGAGCCCTTCCCCCGGTGGATCTGCTCAGGGAGTACAGCCTTGAGAACTGAGCAGGGGCCAGAGTGCAGCTCCACTCACCCCTCAGCAGATTCCCTTGTGCAGTGAACAAACCACACGAACGTCCAAATGCGTGGGCCGCCCGTGTTCCACTTTCAGAGAATATGCGCAGAGCAATCACACCCCCTTCCTCCATCTGGCTAAACTTCTGGGTAGTGGCCCCAACAGCCTCACAAGGTGGCAGTTCCTTTGTGAATTTGTTTGCACGGTTCAGAGTCTGATTCTCAGCCTCACGGCCTCAGAAAGGACATTTGTCGGCACCGGGACAGATCCATTTATTTTACCCCAAGTCACAAGTTATGAAATTTATTATTTTCACTCAAGAAAGTGTCACAGAAGCCAGAATTCTCTATGCAAGCACAATGAGCACATCTCCTCATCGTAAGCAAAATTATATGGGAAGGCAAGTTACAACCAGAAAGAAGGCACCCATCAAATGAATCAAAAGCAAATGGCGTCAGGTCAAGATGGCCAGACTGCTGCTGCTGACAGTAGAGGTGGTTCTACCAGCAGGACCCAAAGGGCTCTAGCTACAACTATTTGGACAGATCTCCATCCGAATGATCATAGCTAGAGCCCTTTGGGTCCTATTGACGTAAATAGACGTAATCTCGCCGAGAGCTTTGCCAATGCGACCAGCATACCGAACTAAACAGCCCCTGGCTAGGATGCTCTCTTTCCACACAGTGCTTGGAAAGGCACGGCAGATGCGTGTCTCACTGATTCCCCTTGGTACATCCCTGAAGATAGAACATCCCCTCTTTCTCACAGGCACTTGTCTTTCTTTACCTATTTTACCACACTAAATCAGGCTTCAATCAGTCCTGAGGGAAAGCCATCCCTCTCAGGATCCTGTATATCACTGCTACTGGCCTGTGAGCTTCAAGTTTAACTTTCCAAGGAAAGTCTAATTTTTGCAAATTCTTCATGGTTCCGCACTGTACCCCCCGCCAAGTGCCAAAAACAATGTGTTGCTCGCACTGCCTCCAGAACTGCAATAATCTCTGACTGACGATGGTCAGATTCTCAGGAGTCAGGCAGCCACCTACACACCTACAGCTTCCCTGTCAACTAATGCTAGTCACGTGACCCTCCTCATTACTGAGACATTTCTACAGCGCAGTCCTCTTCATAACCAAGAATGTCTGCATGGCAGACACCTCCTTTTGATAAATTTATTATTATAACTTTGGTAGCCAGTAGTGATGTAATAAGGAGAAAGCAATGTATTTAGACTCGACTGAAAATAAACTTCTCCAGGGGAAAAACGCACCCATTCATAAAGATGTTTATACTAATAGCGCCCAGCAGAAGAAAATTGTTTATTTAAAACCAGAAACATTTTTCTGAATGATAAGTTTGACCTCAGTTTCATGTCAGAGTTTCAGAGAAGAATGTATTCCTATGTATCTTCATTCTCGCATTAACATATGCTACACCGAGAGAAAATAAATAAGTAAAAACTGTCAGTGAAGTCAATGAACTGATGTGAATTAGTTATTCATGTTTGCAAGTTGGCAGCAACAAATGATTGCCAGTAAGTACAGGGGCTCGTAGATCCCCAAAGTCAGCTGTTTTCATAAACATAGTTTTTAGACAGTTAATAACATGTTCTTGGACCAGAGTCTTGGGCCATTGCTCTGTTTTCCCATTAGATCCCCTGCATGTGCATAAAATGTCTCTTCTCATTTTAGTGAGTGCAAATAGGCTGCCTATTCTTTACAATGATCATTTTTTACCTTTGAACAAATTGTTAAATTTGTTATTGATCATGCATGAAAATAACCACCTGGCCTGAAACCTGGAAAAATTTATCAGACTTTACTAGTTGATGCTATTTTTGATGGTGAAATACCATCTATTACTTAGAGCTGTATTACACTATTTATTCACAACTTTTCAAGAATTGTGATTTTCAGTTTCCTATTTATACAGAAAATAGTGTTTAGTTTCTTTTATGCCAAAAGCACTGGGCTAGACAGTGGGGAAAATAGAAAAGTGAACTAGGCCTGGTTCCTGCCTCCAGGCATCTGGCAGTCTACAAGAGCGATAGGTGAGACACTCGTATAAATGGCTATAATGTGAGATGGTACGGAATTGGGGTCGCAGAAAGAAAGACCAAGTACCCTAGGAATTCAGAGGGAGCCTCGCTTCCAGCAGGGACGATCAGAGAATGCTTTCACCACAGAGGAAGAGGCATCTGAGTTGGGCATTAAGCCACGAGTCAGATTTCAGAAGGCACAGACGGGGGGATGAGGCACCACAAGCCGGCAGAATGGCATGAGCAAGGACAGAAGTAGAAAAGCACAGGGAACAAACAGTGATCCAATTTGGCTGGACTGTGGTGTTCCACAGGGGGCGGTGGTGCTTGGGAGGTAAAGGTAAGTTGAGGTTAAATTGTGAAGGGTTTGGACGCCTAGTACAAGAGTATAAACCCCGGTAGGCAACTGAGGAAAAGTGCAAGTTTTTATCAGAATGCATTTTAGAGCAACAGTTCAGGCAGTACAATGTGGAACGGAGGAGGAAGAGGAAGATGCGGGGATGACAGTTGACATATCCCATATACGAGATGCACAGCGGGCTTCCCAATAGATTGCAATGAACAGAGACGTATGAGGGGCAGTAGGGATTTTTCTGCATGTTAATTCCTACTCAACCCATATTTTTTTCCCCTCTGGCTATAGGAGTCAGAAAAGCCAAAATCCGTGGAGGGGGTTCATCAGTCCAAAATGTGAGATGTGAATTCTAGGGAACTACAAAATCTGAAGGGGCCGGAGGTGGGTGCTGAAGTCAAGTTGCAGAACTAAACTTCTAGAATGAGATAATAAGGAGAAGCACAAACCAAGTCAATTTGGAGAAATTTGAGGGTGGGAAGAGAGTCCTGCTGAATCGCCTATAATGGAATTTTTTAATTTTGTGTTTTCTTTTTAATGATAATCTAAAAAATTTGTGAAAGCATACTTTGGGCCACATGGATAACCATCTTATAAATGAGTGTTTCTGTGCTTGCATTTTTCTATTGCATTGACACCAAGTAGTACTATTTTAATTTGCACGGGCTAATGTGGAGAAGGCAGAGGAGGAATTAATATAGAAATCATATATTTGTCCCAGTTGAAGGCCAAATGAAATCCTGGTGAACTAAATGAACAATGGGTTCTCAAGGGTACAACTAAGGAAATGGGGAAATTGAGTCCATGATACCAAAACTAGGCAGAACTAAAGACTAAGAGTCCATTGTAACCAGCAACTAAGTTTTCTTAAATCAGTGTAGAATTTGGATTTCATTGGTTTGGTAATTTTCTTGATATTTAATTTCTAAGTACATTTTGATTTTATAATTGTTTACCACCTATAACCATAATGAACTTACACCTAGTTACACTTGCACAGATGTTAAGTATCATTTTCTTAAAATGTTATCAGTTAATCCAGTGGTGGGGGGAGTGAGTGAAATTTGTTTTTCATTAAAGTGGGCCCATACATTACCAACATTTGGAAAATAGGCATTTCAGCTTGTGGCTTGCATTTCTGGTGGAGGTATGGTAACCATTTGCTTAAATTGTCAAGGTAAAGAGGACACATATATTTACATTTCTAAGAGTTAAGCCTGCCCATTTTTCAAGCTGTAAACTTCCAATTGCTATATGCAGTAAAAAAGTTTTATTCACTACCTATCTGTTTGTGGCAGCGAACTAGTATATTTACTGTGTGACTTAGCCAGGGAGCCCTTCCTTTCCAGGGTATAAAATAAAGCAACCAAGCCTAGATTTTGAGAATGTGTATTACAGAAGAAATTCTCCAGTATTTTTCACTTTCATTTTTATTCCATCCTGATTTCAATAGCAGGTAGAGTCAAAGGACATAAGGTAATATAGTGTATTCTTATGGTAGCTCAACAGGCAAATAAAATTGGCATATCAGTCACCACTGGGATTACATTATTTTTAGTATGGCTGATGTGGACTTAAGGTTAGTGGATTCTCTATTACATTCATTGGCTACCAGTTCTGCTAAGTGTAATTAGCACCACTATTCATATCCCAGCCCATGTGTGAATTTGGCAGCACTGTCAGCATAACACACCTGTTTTCCAAGCCCAGGATATCAACTGAGCAACAACTGACTGATATCTTGAATTATATTAAATACATTTAGTAGTATTTCTGACATGTGTTCAAAGGAGACAGTTTTGAGATTTTTTTCTCATTGCTGATATCATATAAAGAAATAGTAATTTCCCATGAGCTTCACAAAACATCAGCTAGGTTATCTTCAAACACCTCTGTGAGATACCCATCCCATTATCTCCACTGTGTAGATTTGGAAACAAGGGTCAGGATGTCCTAACCTTTAATATTCTTCAGCTTATCACATTCTTTAAGTTTTCTCCTTTTGAATAAACTCTCATAGCAATGCTTCCAGCACGTGGTGGAGCATGCATGACAATTTAAGAATGACCAGTTTTAGGGTAAGAAAAATCAATGGAAAATATTAGTGTTTATATGAAGACAAATGTTTAAAATACAACAAGTTATTAAATGCACTTATCTAGCATAAATACAGAATTCAAGTAATGCCAAATAATCATAAATTTCTAAATTTAAAAAAATGTCAGTTTCTATCTCATCTTTGACTGCTAACAGTGCCCTCTGGGTCTTTCAGCCAATTCCCTTGTTGAGATGCCACGTCAACTGGTCTACAAGTAAAATGGCCAGGACATATTCAAGCCTTGATACCATATTTCTTCTTGTTCTCAAAGCAGCTGATTTCCAATCAGCTCTATTCTGTCTTCTGGAAGCACGCTCAAGTAACTGTTCTTTCCAGATGCCTAATTTGTTTTATACTAAACAAATCACAGTAGTTTCCAGTCAACTCACTCAGTCCCTCTATACCAAGTCTGTAAGATTAAAGAAACTTCTTTTCTAATAGGACATCTTATTTTCAACTACAACCAACAATATGCCTTTAGAATTATGAGGAATAACCCTATAATCTACCAGCTCCCTATTCGAGGTGAATTAGGGCATCTCAAGGCCCCCTACTGCTCCAAAATGACAATATATCTCTCCCATCTACCTGCATTTGTGCCAGAAATATTATTACTAGCTCTAACCACTGGGATGAAGCATTACACCCCAAACACCCTTATTAAATTGCAAATTATGGAGGCAGCACATTAATCCATTGATTATTAAACAGAGATGTGCAATAGAATCATCTGGTGGAGCTTTTCAAAATATCTCTACTGAGCCTCACTCTCCAGGACACGTTGCTCAGCAGGAGAGCCTAGGGGTAAAAGCACATTGAGAAAGCATCCCACACCACTCAGGTGTTCATCCTAGACTCAGACCCGCTGCAGTAATCCTGCCTGAAGCAACCACATACAATAGAATAGATTTGCCTTTTTAAGTGTCATGAAAGAATAAGACAAGGAATAGGTAGACTTAATGGCGAGGTGGCAGTCAGGAAAGAAAAAAGTAGGCCAGAATGGTTAGCTTCAGGGAAAAAAACCTGGGAATCAGGGGACAACATGAAGAAATTGGGCCCTGGAAAGAGTGAGGGGGCCTGGGATAAGTAAACAGAAGAGAAGTTTTAAAACTACTTCCTAATTTATCCAGAGACGGACTCCAGTATTGAAATTTCCAGCCTTAAGTTCTTTATAACTGTGATAAACAGTTGGTGGTTCCTCAAAAAGTTAAACATAAAAGTACCAAATGGCACGGCAATTCTATTCCTAGGCATACACTCAAAAGAACTGAAGACAGGTGTTCAAACAAATACTTGTACATGAACATTCATAGCAGCCCCATTCACAGTAGCCAAAGGGTGAAAAAAACCAAAATGCCCATCAACTGATGGATGAATAATAAATGTGGTATTTCCATACAACAGAATATTATTTAGCCATAAAAAGGCATTAAGAATGATACATACTACAACATGAATGAACCCTAAAAACATTGCGCTAAGTGAAAGAAGCCAGACACAAAAGGCCACATACTGTATGATTCCATTATATGAAATGTCCACTGTAGTCAAATCCATAGAGACAGCAGGTTAGCAATTGCAAGGGGCCAGGGAAGGGGGTGAGGGGACACAGGAACGGGAAGTGATGTAAATGGGTACAAGGTTTCCTTTTGGGGTGATGAAAAAGTTCTGAAACTAGATAGTGGCGATGGTTGCACAACATTGTGAATGTACTTAATGCCACTGAACTGTATATTTCTAAATGGTTAAAATGGTAAATTTTACCATAATTTTCTAAGTGCTTTATAGCTGTGCTGTTTTTTATTCAAACTCTGCCCCTCCTATAGGAACTCTGAAGAAATGCACTCACCAGCGAGCTTCACACAGGCCTGGAGGCACATCTGCAGTCCACGGCCTCCCTTCTATGTTGAATTCACAGATAGTACTGAGCGCGGGTAAACAGGAGAAACTGTTCAAGAGCAGCATCTCAAGTTACCCTGTGCCTTGGATGAGGAGATAAGTGAGGAAAGTGATAAGAACATTTGAACAGTGTGGGTCCTAAATGTCACTGGGCTTTACGTGACTAAACCTCGCCCACTCTCTGGAAACATCGTGGATTGGCAGGCGATGACTGCAATATGCTCCCTGCAATTTAAACCCAACCCGACACAAAGGAGGATGCCAAAGCAGACAAAATGCCAAAGAAAATTTCCCTCTGAGCAGGCACCGTCCACATCCTTACAGGGTCCCAGCAAGGAAACAAAAGTGCCTGTTACTCTTTTACGCTGCCCAGTTCTGCCTTATTCCACACCTACAGTGCAGAAACGTGAAAAAAAAGAAGCTATTTTCAGGGGAATTCAGAGAATTCCCCAACTACCTAATTACTGGCCTCCAAAGTATTCTGCTATGAGACTTGAACAATGGAGGAAAACATTTTTCCCTAAGGGGAATTAGTTTTCTGATTATAGATACAGACTGTTTCTCATTTCGTTTCTCTGTGGCTGCTCTCTCTGGGTTTACAGCAGCCAGGTCTTCGATTCATAGCTCATCACAGCTGATTATCTTTGTTCTCAGTTTAGATAACTTACATACACAGAATGCATTGCCTAAGTACACATGTGAGTGGACTTAAGGAAAGGAAACAGAAAAATCTGTAGGTAGAATTCAAGTCTTATCAATATATTTTAAAAGAGCGTTGAATGGAAGGTCATTCAACAATGAGGTTACAATATTGTTTTAGGGCAACACGATTATTGGTGATACATGGCTATTTTTCCTTTCCCTTTTTTATGTATTCCTGTATTTCTGAATTTTCTGCAGTAAGTACATACTTGCTATTTTTTTTATGTTATATAAGAAAAGGTACCATGTTATTTTTGGCCTGATATTAAGTAAAAGTACTTTTTTTTTTTTTTTTTTTTTTTTTACTTTAATTTTTTGTTTATTGCGGTAACGTTGGTTTATAACATTGTAAAAATTTCAGGTGTACATCATTGTACTTCTATTTCTGCATGGACTACATCATGTTCACCACCAAAATACTAATTACGTAAAAGTACATTTATATGGAAGCTCAAGTAAATTGCTATTGTTACTGGTCTATTTTTTCATGTCTTTACCTGTCTCTGAATGGCTTACATCTTTCTGGCTATTGCTTTCTCAATAGTAGCTTCTTAACTTTTGACATCTTTTTATATCTTTGAGAGTTACCAGAGCTTTTTCTGGAAGATTTTGAGGTCAATAAAGCAGTACATAGGTCTAAAAGATAATAATTTGAAAATGGAACAGAGTCCAATGAGAACAGTCAACAAACTCTTCTTTTAGAGAACTTTTTAGTGAAGTATACACAGAAAAGAATGCATAAATTAAAAGTGTACAGCTCTGTCACAAAATGAACATAACTATGTAACTGCCACCCAAGTAATGAAATAGAGCATGACGAGCACCCAGAGGACCCCACATGCCTCCTCCAAACCCCAACTCCACCCTCCTCTCCAAGGTTAACCACCAGCCTGATATCCAGCACCGCAGACCAGATGTGCCTATTTTTAAACGTTATATAAACGAATCATACAGTATATACTCGTGTGTCTGGTTTCTTCTGTGTAACATGTTTGTCAAGTCTGTCTGTGTTGTGTGTAGCAGTAGTTCCATTTTTGCTATTTTATACTGCCCCATTGTATAAACACACCACAATTTATTTATCCTACTGTTGGGGGGTACTTCCATTGTTTACAGTTTGGGGATATTACAAATAATGCCACTGTGAACATTTTTGTTGATGTTTTTTAGAGGACCATATGTATGTGCTTCGGTTGGGCATATACCTGGGAGTGAATTATTGGGTCATAGGGTAATTGGATGTTCAGCCATAGGAGATATTGCCAAACAGTATTGCAAAGTGGTTGTACCAATTTGTGTTCCCATCAGCTCTGTAAGAAAGTTCCACTTGCTCCACATTCTTACCAACTCTTGGTATTTTCCAACTTTTTAATTTTAGCCATTCTATCAGGTATCAGTACTACATACTATATCATCGTGATTTTAATTTGCATTTCTGTGATAAATTATAATGAGGTTTTGGACCTTTCATATGTGTTGTGGCTATTTGACTATTATCTTTTGTGAAATGCCTGTTCAAGTATTTTGCCCACTTTTCTATTGGTTTGCCTTTATTTTTCCTTATTGACTTGTAGGTGTTTTTCATATATTCCAGATACAAGCCTTTTAATGGTGATATTGATTGTAAATGTATTCTCTCTTGCAGGTGTGTGCTTCTGTCAGAGCAGGGAGCAGATCATCTTAATGTATTACAGATAGAGGTGATCTAAGCTGGAATACATCCCTATGGTGGACAATCTATTTTCAAGTCATTTATTTTTTTATTTTTTTTTTTTTTTAAAGATTTTATTTATTTATTTTTCCCCCCAAAGCCCCAGTAGATAGTTGTATGTCATAGCTGCACAACCTTCTAGTTGCTGTATGTGGGACACAGCCTCAGCGTGGCCAGAGAAGCGGTGCATCTGTGCGCACCCGGGATCCGAACCCGGGCCGCCAGCAGTGGAGCGCACGCACTTAACCGCTAAGCCACGGGGCCGGCCCCTCAAGTCATTTATTTTTAAGATTTGGCCCTTCAGAATCCCAAGTGAAAGCCTGAAGTGACTACTAAGATCATTTCTCCTCGGCAGGCCCTTAATTCCAATTAATTCATCCTAGCTTCACAAGAGTGCTGAAATCTCTACTCAGCTTTTCAACCTTTCCATTGTCACTTACAAACCAGTAAACGCCTCTAGTGGAAAACTCATGTGGGACGAAATGTCGTTTCTGTCTGTAAGCCAGTTGGAGACAAGTATAGATATGAGAAAATAGAACAGCAACAATAGCAATTTGAGCTTCCATATAGATGTACTTTTATTTAAAATCAGGCCAAAAATAATGATACTTTTATAACATTATAATTTTATGAATTATCATCCATTGTGGGGCAGCCCGATAGCATAGTGGTTAAGTTCATATGCTCCGCTTCGGCAGCCCAGGGTTTGCAGGTTCGGATCCTGGGCACAGACCTACACACTGCTCATCAATCAAGGAAGATTGGCACAGATGTTAGCTCAGCAACAATCTTCCTCAAGCAAAAAGAGGAAGATTGGCAACAGATGTTAGCTCAGGACCAATCTTCCTCACCAAAAAAAAAGAAATTATCATCCCTTGAAAAGGCTTAAAAATAATCACAATTCCAGTACCAATGAGCACTCTAACACTCAGATTGTGGTTTCTAAATACCTTTCCCACCAAAAGGAATCAGCTTATGCTAGGCCTATGGCAAGAAATATGCCAGATAAACCTGGTACATTTTGTCAAACGAAATAGCAAGGAAACTATTAAAGACTACCACGATTGTCAAAAGGGCCCAGGAGGCAACTTGAAAAGGATTCCACAGCCAAAGATGGAACAATTTGCACATTAATATTAATAATAACTGCAATGGATTAAAACATATCATATATGTTTAAATGCATTAGATTGTTATGATGCTAAAATAATTATTTATTGGCTACCTTTAGAGAATGCTGGGGAGTTAATTCAATATTCTGAAAACTGGTAAACACAAAGAAAGAATCAAGCATTTGTCTTGCCTTTTCTAGACTAACTGTACTTGAAGATAACCAAACAGCTGATAAGGGAAAGTATTTCTTTATAAGAATATTCAGATATTCTTATAATTATAAATTAGGAAGGAATTATAGAGTTAAATTATCATCATTTTGCAAGCCCTGATAAACTAATGAAGGTAGGAAATTATCATTAATGGCTCCTAATATCTCCAAAAATGATATGTACCTCGTACCAGAAGTAGATATCACCACCTATAAAGAGAAGTCTCTAGATCTAACTCTCAGTTTCTAATAGATATAGGATCCCATTAAATGATAGTTTGAGGGTGCAATCTGCAAAATCAAGAATGTATAAAGCTATACAGAACACATGACCCAGCTTCTCCAGTGAATAAATTGCAAGGGAAAAAAATTAAGGGGGAGAAAGAGACCCTAAAAATTACAAGAAAATTGAGACGTATCAATCAATTGCAATGTACAAATCTTATTTGAATTCTGATTTGAACAATTGTTTAAAACAGGGGGTTTCAGACAATCTGGGAAATTTGATCACTAACTACCTATATAATGATATTAAGAAATTATTATTAATCTTTTCAGCATGATAATGGTTATGTGATTATGTTGTTTTAAAAGAGTCTTTACCGTTTAGAGGTACATACTGAAATATTATGAGTAGAATGATTCAGTGTCTTGGATTTGCTTCAAAATCATCCATCTGTGGGTGGTAGCGGGGAGTTAGAGGAAACAGGATTTGCCATGAGTCAAAAATTGATCAAAATAGTGATAGGAATATGGGTCTTCTTTGTACTATTTCTTCTTCCATTTGTGTAAAGATAATAAAAAGTTTAGAATTCCAGAACATCTACAAATATCCCCAAACTATCCACCTAGGATTTAAAAGTATCTTCTTCTTTGGGTAAATATTAAGGCTTGGAAAAAACACCTGACTCTATTATTGCTGAATAGAAAGAAATCACGGGACTGAGGGAGATGCTGGCCAGGTTGAACTTGGCAATGCTGGGCAGGCCATCAGAACTTACATTTCAGTCCATGTCTTTAAAAGTCTGATTTCCCCAAATGAGTCCAACATTAATTTTCTGAGCAACCTAGGGACAGTGACATAAAGCTTTTGCCTGTTTCATCTTTCTACTTCTTAACACAAATACCTCATGGAACTTCATAACCAAAAATTGGAAAGAGGTGGGGGATGTTATTTTAAAGGATCTTGGCAGAATTTCTCATAGTAACAAATTGTCTTTTGTTAAGCAAAACACCTTGATGAGCCCTTTAGGTAGAACAATGGTGGTAGTCTAGAAGAAGAGAATTAAAAGAAAGAAAGAAATGACTTTATATATATATATATAAATGAAAAGAATTTAGATGGTGCACAGAGAGCCTCTGAGAAGTGAGTCACCTCAAAAGAAAGGTGGTGGGGGAATGTATGGACAGTGAGGGAACCCAGCACCCTGAGGAGAGTCTTTGCAAGAAGAAAAGATTTTCCAGTAAGAAATTATCAGTGCTAGCAATGGCTATGGGGCTATTTAGAACAGAGATGGATAAATTTCTTTTTTTTCTTTCTTTTTTTTTTTTTTGTGAGGAAGATCAGCCCTGAGCTAACATCTATGCTAATCCTCCTCTTTTTGCTGAGGAGAGAGATGGATAAATTTCAATTTTGAAGTATCTGTTGTGCTGTAAGGTGACATGACCCCCACCCCTTCATTATTGCCAAACCATAAGAAAAAGCAACAGCCCACACAGGCATATGTGAGTTGTTCTTGGAGGAAGACCAAAGGCAAGGCAGCTGCTGTTCATGTTGAGTTGCTGTGGGCAGAAGGAAGAGACAACCGCAGAAGATGAGATGCGTTCAGAAGAACTGGAGCCACATACAACTGGGGGATAGGGACGCCCCTCAAGAATCCTCAGATATGAGGTGGGGGGAGAAATTATGGGTAGAAGCTTGAGCCAGTTCATTTGACTATTAAAAGAAAATATAAATACATAATAAAGGACGATTCCACAAGGCTGGAAGATTTGGGAATATCCAAGAAGCTAACACTAGAAGGACAGTTCGAAGGCAATTTAGACCACCACGTTCTGTATCCTGTTCTGTAATCCTGTGCTATTAATTCTGGAAAAGAGCCCAGAGATCACCCAGAACAGCAGTTTTGAACTTGGTCCACAAAGTCCTTGGTTTCTCAGAGGTAGCCCGGGGGCTTCTAGAAGGGCATGGAATTTTTGTTTGGGCCTCTAATCTTTGTTTCATCCAGAAGAGTTTAATCTATATTACATATTATGTAATATGTAAGATCCATGTTGGATCTTATTTTTTTTTTAAGATTTTTGCTGCTAAAAAGAAGAAAAAGGCATTGATATCATCTAGCCCCCTCATGTTACAGAAAGGCAGAGAGATGAAAAATGCTAAGGAACTTGCCCATGATCACACCACAGAGCAGATATTAGAACCCAGTTCTGATTCCCAGTCCACTCCCTCCTCTTCTTGACTGAGAGGCTAACAAAGGTACCAATGGAAAACGGATGTACACCCACAGCTAGATTGGTCTCTGCAGTGTCATGGGTACCAGGCGTCACATAGAAGTCACTGTAGGCCAGATATCAGGGATCTTCTTGGCCAAATAAACCAGGTGGTGGAGAAACGCTTACAGGCTGGAGGAGACTTCTGCCCTGTCTCTGCCTGCTACAAATATCCACTCTAATTCAGTTTCAAGGCCCTGCAGAAAGCCTGAGGCTGAGGGAGAAGTCCCAACTTCATCTATCCACTTGTCTTGTTCCACAAGACAGTCTGAGCTGCTTTCCCTTGCATTCCTCTGATATTCCTTTTTTTCGTCCAGTTTTCTTGAGATATAATTGACATACAATGCTGTATAAGGTGTACAGCATAATGCCTTGACCCTAAACTGTTTCTAACAGAGTCAACCACCATCTCTCCACAAAATTCTATCTTCAAAGCCAAAAATTAAATTTCAGGAAAGTGTCAGGCATAATGGTAAGAAGAGTAGGTTGAGAACCAAAAATCCGAGGTCAACAAGACAGTTCTACCAATTAGCTGTGTGGTCAGAAGTAAGTTAATTAACTCTTCATCTGTAAGATAATACTTACTTCATAGGGTTATTGCACAAGGAGCAAATGAAGTTAGCAACTTAGAACATCTACCCCAGGACATGTTAGTTATTCAGTAAATATTGGTTGGATTTTTTTTCACATTTTAATTCACCCTCACAAAGAAGCACTCCAGTACTCACTTGGCATTCTATCACTGGTACTCAGCAAAAGCAAGGAAACCAGCGGCAGCCAGAAAGGCCGTGAAGATGTATTTCTCGTCTATGACTGAGTTCTGGATGTTTTCCCTGGGATGCTGATGTGTCCACAGTAAAAGGCAAAGTTGTTTCCCTTCAGAACATACGATCTGAAAACAATGGCAGAGTTCTTATGTGGTCACAGTTGACTGTCTGCCCAGGCCACTCTTCCTCTGGCGGTCTCTTGGGGTCCAGGAAAATGTTGGCATCTCAGAAAATATTTCATTCTGCTGGTTCAAGCTTGTAGATGTAGTCAACCACACAGCATCTCCTCAAGCAGGTGAATCCAACCAACTGTAAAGGAAGCTCCCTCCCTTCACACAAGACATTTTAGAACAGTAGGCCTTCAACTTTCCAAGGCAGCAACAACTCCATCCTCTTATCCTTCCCTTTCACCAGGCCCCATTACAGGGCTCTTCCTCAACTGCGCATGCTCATTTCATTCACTTGCCAAATCAAACAGCAGCTGTAAATCCCTCACAGTGGAAGAGCTGTCCCATCTCCCTTGTGATGTGTGCCCAGTTGCCTAGTCGTCTAGTCTGTAACCCTTCAGTCACCTTACACACGGTCCCCTGTCCTGCCCTCAGATGACAGCCATCCTTTCTAATCACAAACTCACTGATCTTGATTCATAAGCATAAGCTCAGGGGGAAAAATTTGCACAAAATTTGAGACACACTTATTGTAACAATCAGCAACTGTCACAATAATGCTAAGTAACAAAGCAACTTAGAACTCAGTGACTACACCATAAGGTTCTGCTTCAGGCTACAAGTCGGCTGGGACAATTCTATTCCACAAGTGCTCATCCTGGGTCCCTGGCTAAGGGGGCAGCAGCCCTTATCATGGGAAGAGGTCAGAGACTCCCAAAGGTTCATGTGGATACTCACAAAGCTTCTAA
Source organism: Ceratotherium simum simum (assembly GCF_057802395.1). NCBI lineage: Eukaryota > Metazoa > Chordata > Mammalia > Perissodactyla > Rhinocerotidae > Ceratotherium > Ceratotherium simum. Next base: position 10,298,543 of record NC_141919.1, on the reverse strand, counting down.
AGGCCTAGAATCAGAACTCACACACTGTCATTTCCTACTATAGTCCATCAGCCACAGCAAGTCACAATGCCAAGTCCACATCAGCAGGGTGGGGAAGTACACTCTTCCTATGCAGCTAGTGGGGAGAGAGAGTTAATACTGCTGAACAACGATCTAATCCACAGCACCTATGTACCTGCCGGTATTTATTCCCTATACACTCAATGTTTCCCTACATCTCAGTATTGACGTCTTCCTTGCCCACAGTTAGAAGTTAGATAACGTGATACTTCTATAGATAGGGAAGTTGTCTATCACAACAAAACCTGCATGAGGCCTACCCACCATTGCCTACTCAGCATCAGGTAAGAGATATGGACTAACCCTTTCTGCTAGTTGTGTGTAGTGGTCACTAGAAACAGATGCATGTATAAACGATATGTAGTTTAAACACACACACTCACAAACCACAGACATTTTTGCAAACTCGCCAGTGCCATGGGGAACCTCCAGCTTGTGGTCTGGCCTTTTATGTGGCGTTCCACTTGAGTATTGACTTTGGAATTTGATAAACACAGCTATTCACAGGGCTGTCACCACACGGTACGTTTGCTACCACAGAAACACAGAACCTCTTGTAGAGGAACATCCTCCATTCATCCCGTAAGCTGAATTCCTGCCATTTCCTAAAGATCCCACAAAATGGCTCTATGGGCTCCTACTTCATGGTAATTTAGAGGGGAATGCATTCATTTTGACAACTCTTCTTTTGCCTCCTTCCTCTGCCAAAATTATCTTCATTGTGTTTTTTCAAAACTTAAAAAAAACAAGAGGTAGGGAAAATATGGTCTCACTTGAACAACTGAAAATGGGGATCGGGCCCAGGTGAAGATCTGGCTAGGGTTGGTCTTCTGGAACTTCTTCTTTTCAGACCAAATTATATCTCGAGGTCTAGCAAAAATAATTAGCAGCAGGTTAACCCAGAATTAACCTCAGAACTTGTTTGCCTATTATTTAACTTTTTATTGTAACGTGGAAGGAAAACAAACATTTCTTCCCCTTCCTATGTGCTCAGGATTTAAGCTAAGAGGAATTTAGCAGGAAACCTGATGGGACGTTTCCTGGAAGTCCTAGAAGCAGAGACCACACAAAGTAGCAGAAAATGCCCCAGCTCTGTAACCAGACAAATGCAGCTTTCAATCCAGACTCTGCTCCTTCCTCTGTGGGGCAAAATTGCTTAATGAAATACTGTTTAAGTTACTTATTGCTACATAACAAACCACCTCAAAATTTAGTGGTCTAAAACGACAACTATCTTACCATAGTCACAATTTTGTGGGTCTAGAATTAGGGCAGTGCACAGCAGGGACAGATTGCCTCTGCTCCACAGCGTCTGTGGCCTCAGATAGGGTAGCACACAGGGCTAGGAGTGACTGGGATGTCCCAACTCCAGACATATGCTGGGGCCTAGATTCTGGCTGTTGGTTAGTCTTTTTGGTTCTTCTCCAAACAGTATCTAATGGGGCCAGAATGTCCAAGACAACTGCTGGGCTAAGATGGCTAGAAGAGCTGATGCTGGCCAGATATGTCTCCCTCCCCCTCCTCCTCCTCCTTCTTCTCATTCTCCCCCTTCTTCCTCTCTCCTTCCTCTTCCTCTTCTCTCTCTCTCCCTCTCCCTCCCTCTCTCCCAGGGAGCCTCTCCACATGGCAGGTTTGGGCTTACTCAACACATGACAGTCTCAGGGTACTTGAACCTCTTATATGGCAGCTGGAGCAAAAAGAAAAGCTGTCAGGAAAATCTCTTCAAGATTAGAACCAGAGCACAGAATGTCATTTTGCCACATGCTATTGGTCAAGTCAGTCTCAAGGGCCAACTCAGACTCAAGGAAAGGGAGAAAAATACCCAACCTCTTGATGGAAGGGTGGCAAAGAATTTGCAGCCATTTTTAATCCATCATAGACTCATTTTGCTCATTTGTGAAATAAAGGCAAAAAAACCCTATTTCATCTGACTGTTTTGAAGATTAGACAAAATGTTTACAAAATATTTGATATTTAGGTGGCATTTTAAATGGTAGCCTTTATTACTGAGAGAGTTTGTTTGAACAAGAGAACATCTAAAACTCCCAAAATGAGATCTTGGTCTTACTGATATGAAAGGAATGACAGAACAAAACTTTCCAGAGATGTCAACATATATCCAAGAAATAATATAATGTATAATAAATGTTTCTATTCTATTGTTTCCTGTTGATTTGTTCCTGTTGTTATTAGCCTTACATTGTTTTCATGGCTCAGAAGAATCTAATATCCATTCCTTACAGTGGAACAGGCCACCATTATGGTGGAACTGTACTATAACCTGTGGGGGGTGAGGAATGTCCTGGCAGTGGGAGCAGATGCTTAGAAAGAAGTCCTGCTATTGGAAATGGCCCACGTATGCCGAGCCTTCTTCTACAGACACACAAAGGACAAAGAGAAGAACTGACCTTCTGCTGAGATAGACCCTCCCCTGGGTGGTGGACAGGCACTGTAGAGCAGAGAACAGAAGTCTTAAAGAAGAGGACTTGAGTTGAAATCCTAGTTCTGACACTTGCCACATGAGACAAGTTCCTTACTTCTCTACACCTCCTTTTCTTTTACACAGAAGCATATGGTATGTAGTATGGTACATGGGAGATGCTCAAAGGCCCTTCTTTCAGGAACTAGTGATGCCAAGGGACACAATTATTCAGTGTCCCAGCTTTGCATCCACTTTCTACTTTAAACGTCCTGTCCCCATAAATACATTCATATTCATAGCACGTGTGACTTTCATTTTGAGTTGGAGAATTAACTCACTTCCCCTGGAGGTGACTCGAGAAATCTGAGCCTCCACAGAGGAAGGAGCATCCAGGGGCCCCAGGATCTGTGAAAGAACTGGGAGTTCTCCTGTTGCTGCCAAAAGCCTGTCCAGGACTGCCTCTCCTAAACTGCACATTTGGTTTCCTGCCTCTCACCAAGGTGAACAAGATCTTCTCTTGAGAAGTTGATGTCTATTTCTCCCTCTCCATATCCTCAAACTACTTCTCTCTGGCCTCTACCCACAACAGTCCAACAGAACATCTCTCTCTAGGGCCACCAGTGACACACGTCCACAAAAACAACAGCTGTCTTTGTCCTCATCCCTCTTGACCCTGTGCAGCTAGCATTTAGCACTGTTGACTTCTCCTTCCTTTTTAAAACAGTCTTTCCTTGGCTCCAACTGACACAAAACACATCTGTTTTTCTTCATACTACTGCTCCATCTCATTCTTTTCACAGGTTCATCCTTCTCTAGCCAAGAATTAAATTTTGGAGTTCCTCAAAACATGGTCCTGGGTCTTTTCCTCTTTTCACTCTAGGCTCCTTGTCTCCTGGCACTCTCATCCATGACTCTCCCTCAAAGTCCTGCTTGGCACAAAAGTTTACATCTCTAGTCAAGACCCTGCTATGAACAACCCTTGTTAGGTGTCTCAGAGGCAGTATAAACCCAAAATGTCCAAAGTTGAATCCGTAACCATTCTCCATTATCATTTCTCCATTTATGGAACCATGATCTGTATGGTTTCTCAAGCCAGAAAACTAAGTCATCCTTGACTGATCTCATTTCCTCTTCCCTATCCTGTCAATTTTATCTCCTAGTTTTTGACTCTGTCAACTTCTCTCTATATCTACTAACTTCTTACTGAGCCTACTGTAATAGACTAGTAGTTCAATCAGTATTTTTAAAACTGAAAACCATGAGTAGACTGAGAAATAAATGCAGCAGATGGCAACCAAAACTTTTTTAATGAAATAGACTAGTCTAGATAAAAATAGAAAAGACAATATGGGAGTGCATCATCCATAAAGAGAATAAGTGTTCTCTTGACATTTTAACTTCTGGTGTGTGTGTGTGGTGTATTCTGGGTCACAATGTAAAATACATTAAGAAATATACTAAGAAATTAACAGGGGATGACCTGCAAAAAAATGTTTGACAGCCACTAACACGATCCACTCTGGTCTTCCTGCAAAACAGTCTCTACAAGGCAACCAGAGTGATTCTTTCAAAACACAAGTCTGATGTCACTTCCCATAGCTTCTCCCGCCAACAACAAAAGATGGTCACCTCTCCAGCTCCAACCCAATCTGCAATACATTCACCCTCTTGTTTCTGTGCTCCAGCTTCACGGGCCTTCTTTCAGCTCCTTCTGCTTTCCATGTTCCCCCCTATCATAGGAAAACAGCGTAAGCGCTTCCCCTTGCCTGTTTCCTTCCTTTAGCTGCCTAGTTAGGACCTCATATGCATTTTGCCTTATGAACTAGAACACGTTTGCACTTTTACACATTTTTATGAAAGTTTGGTTAGTGTCGGTCTTCCCCACTACACTTGAAGGTCAATGAGGTCAAGGACTATGCCTTTACTCATCATTATATACCCAGCACCTATCTCACTCCTTGGCACATAGTAGGAGCTTTGTTAATATTAGTTAGATAAATTTGGATGTGAATCCCAGGCCTGACACTTATTAGTTAGTGAGCTCAAGGTATTATCTTCACTGAGCTTCAGTTTCTTAGTCTGTAAAATGGGGGTGATAACACCTCTCTGAGTCACTGTGAGAATTAAATATGTCCAAAGTGCCCTACATTTATCAATGTTTAAATTACTGTTTGATAAGCAAATACATGATGTAATTTCCCAAAGGATCCAGTTTTCCTGGTACCAAGTAATGGTACCAAGTAATCAGTCCCAGTGTTCTTCAGCTTCTGCCTCTGATTTTAACCTACCTCTTCCACTTTTGCTGGTTAGGGTGAGTTTTCTCAGTGTTTCTTTTAAATAGGCCAGTCAAATCCAAGCAGACCCATTTGCGTGGCTAGGTCAACAGCTCCCAAACTTTTACTGAATTCAAAACCAACACCACACAATTTAACACTGACTTGGTCTTTACTTACATCATTTTTCCTCCTCAGACCATACGTTCCTTGAGAACAGGGTCCATAGGCTCCATTTTGTACATGTTTTACAATTCTCCCAGCAGGAGGATGAAAGGCAGCCTGGTATATTAGAAACAGTGCAAGGTTTGGACTCAAATGGTCCCTTCATTTTACCATTTATGAGCTGGGTGACACTTAGCTAATCTCTTAAATGCCTCTAAGCCAGTGGTTCCCAAACATGGCTGCACATTGCAATCACCGGTTATCATTGTTAGTATTTTTAAAAAATACTGATGCCTGGCTTCTACCCCCAGACATTCTGAGGTAATAGGTATGGGTTGCTGCCTTGGCACTGGGATTTTTGAAGGCCCCCCCAGGGGATTCTACAGCTAAGTTTGGAAACCATTGCTCTAAACTACAAATTCCCTCATCTATAAAACAGTGGTGAAAATAGTCACAATTAAAGGAGTTAATGGATACTTTAACAAGATCATGGATGGTAAAGGGTTTGGCACCCTGTAAGTGGTGAACGTTGTTAGTTGGTGATGTGGGAAGTAGTAATATAAAGTTGTGAGGGATCAGATGATGAAGATGCATGAGGACCTCACCAGCCGAGCTGGCCATGTAGCATATTTAGATCCCTTAAATGTCAGCCCGATTTCTATTTCTATACATCCGGAACTTTTTCGGACTTGTAGAAAGCACCTCACTGCAGAGGCACCTTTTATTTGAGTTTACCTGCAAGTGACATGGACACCTGCCTTTCTCACCTCACAGTGCCAAGGTACAACAGATCCCACGGGTCTAATGACTAACCCGGAAAACTTCTGTAGGACCTTCAATTTTTACAGGGCTAACTCTAACACGTGAGGAGAAAATTTTGATATCAAGTTGCATCTGAGCCTCTGAAACTATTTTGGGTCAGCTACACAGCAGAAGTTTGGGCCTGGCAGTAAGCCGTAAAATGGAGCCAAAAATAAACCAAAGACCATTATAAAAATGTTGTAAGTGCCAAATGCATGAGCTGTTAAAACTGCAACATAACAGAGTAAAAATTTACAAAGGAGGCTTTCCAATGGTGGCACTAAGTGTTCCAACCCAGAGGAAGAAAGTTCAGGGGGAGAAGTCTGGAGAGTGAACTAAGCCCCCGGAAATTAGCCTTCCAGACAGCTATGAATGCCCCATCCAAGGCTGTGTACAATTTATTACCCACCGGGAGTCAAAAGCATTGATTTTTTTCCCCTATCGGAGAGCACAGGCTAGATAGCCAGGGGACGGGGAGGAGTTTTCACAAAAATTAATTGGGCCACTCTGCTTTTCACCGTATTCGGCAAATGCTGCTCTATTTGCCTTTCTCTTGGCCTGGACACGCTCTTCCTGCTCTTCTCTCAACATCCAGCCATTCCACAATGCGCTCAGGCGCATCTATTCGTTATTTATGGTCTTATTTTCCTGAGCTCTAGAAAAGGTGGTGATTTATTCTCTGTGCAGTCCATGGTGGAGGCTCTCAGGAAGCGTGGCAGTGAGCGCTCGGCTTCTCCTCCCGGCTCTGCCTACCTGCCAGTCTCAGCCTGCTCTGCCCAGTCCATTCTCACCCTCCCTTTCCCCAATTAGGAACTGCTACCAATTGCACATGGACAGATTTATGCATGGCTGGGGACCAGCTAGTCTCCCACTGATTGTCTAAAAGAAGAGTATGTTCTGTGTCAAAAATCCTTTGCACGGAGTCCAACTGTTTTCTTGGAAATAGCTTCTTTGACCCGAGCCCATAATTTTTTTTAGTTTTGAATTTTATGGGCCTGATGCAAAGTCAACATTTTCTTTCTGAGACTTATTCAGGGTACAGCGTATTTCTGAAGAGTGCAAAGGTTTGGGGATATTTCTGTTATCCAGTGCCAAGAGAATGCACTGGAAAAGAAGAGAGTGGGAGAGGCAGAGGAGCAGGCTTAATGACCACTACGAAGGGATTTCTGGACACCAAGGGAGATCTGATATTCTATCAACATTTTTTTAGTAGCTTGATGTTAAAACAGCACATTCAGTTACACTCTGCTTGTCCACGTGAAACCCTCAGCAAGGCCACCAGGACTGCTAAGATCCAGAGAATGGCTTAACTGGCCCAGAACTGTGCCATTTCTTACCATATGACCCCTGACTGAGAAGATCAAGGTGGAGATAGGGTCAGCAACACTGCTGTGAATCAGGCCACCTCTCAATTTTTCCTAAAGATTTGCCCTTCCCGCATGTTATCATGTACCTTGGGACGAGCTAACATTATGGTGGGCAGTGGGCCTCAGCGGACTTCAGATGGACAAGCGCTATTTTAATCTATTCACACAACTGGGGAATGCACGGTCTTGATGCTCACGTGATATCCCCTTATGCAGAATTCAAATAAACTGAGTTGCTCTCTGAAAATGGTAAGTTGATGAACATGAATAGGAAAGAAAATATGAAAAACTTAAGAGACGCTCATATTTTCCTTCCTTAAAATCCTTCTGCTGTTTCATCAATGTCCATTATTTAAGAAAAGCCCATGTATGTCACCCAAGCCCAAAACTCCTTGATGTTACCAGCAGAGATCCAGGGGTCTGTGAAATGAAACGGTGAAGGAGAAGAGTTTTTTCTTCCAGTCCCATCCCCTCCCCACTTTCTTTTTTTCCATTATCCTTACCTCCTAGGGTTATCGCAAGATTTAAATGGAGATCAAGTGCTAGGGAAATGATAACCTCCTCTGCAAATGTAAAGAAGTATTCATTATATTATTACCTTTGGTACTCCATTCTCATTCTTCTTTTCAATTCACCAACCCCACTCTCCCCTAAATGAGGGGTTAAGATTGCTGCCTGGCCCTCTGCCCCTTCCCTGAGATGCCTGGCTTTCCCCTCTCCAGGCCCTTCCAGACTCCTTACCACTCCATCAAAGCAAACCACTCCTGACCACGGGTTTTAATCAGAGTAATTTCATTAAGATCAGAGGGGGGTGCGTGTGTGCCTGTGCATAAATGTGTGTGCTTATGTGTGCATGAGTATATAATATTCTATTGCTTAAATATTCAATAATACCTCTGGCTTCTAGTTCCACAGGTAAGGAGCTTGGAAGTCGCCACTCTACCCTAACAAGTAAAAAGCTGAACAGAATGAAAAATCAAGTCCTCTTGGATCCACAAGAGAGGGGAGGACACAGGGCAAACTACTGCCCCCAAGGTTAGAGAGACAGACAGGTGAAAACAGTACCAGGACCTAGTCTACATACTTTATATATAGTAGCTCTCCTAATCTCTCAGACATAATGAAGTGGGTGTTATCACCCCCAATTTAGAGGTGGGGAAACTGAAGCACAGAGGGATTCCAGTAAGTTGCCTATAGTAACACAACTAGTTAAGTGGACGAGTCAGGCTTTGAATTCATGCAGTCTGGCCCCAGAGCCTATGTCTTCATTATTATGCTTGACTACCACTCTAGAGCCTATGACAATTTCCAAGTTGGTGCAGAGAGCATGGAGGATATACGTGTAGACACTTCCAACCACACCATTTGGCAGATGCACATTATTCCCCTATGTAACCCTGACTATAGTGTGCTTCAGATTGGGTAAACAGATAGTTCTTTTTGGTCACTTTCGGTACTTTTAACCACAGAACCCATCGCCAAGTAGAAGGCATTAACCTCTTAAAGGGTATGTCAAACTGAGGTATTGCTTACCTCAGGGGATGATTCACACTGACTCTGAGACCTTGTAGTAGTTGTAGTAGTTGTAGTAGTAGCAGCACCAACAGCAGCAGCAGCTGAAATACAAATACTACCAATAATAACAACAAAAATAGTAACAAGAGTCATAATAGCACCATGATGATTATTATTTACCGAGCATTATGCTTCGTGTTTTCATATTCATTATATTCTTCAATCCTCACCAAACCCTCTAAAGTGGGTATTATTATTTTATTTTACAAGTGAAGAAACTAAGACTTATAGAGAGGTCAAGTAAGTTCTGTAAGGTCACAGACTAGTAAGAGGATGAGATTTGAAAGGTCTTAGTGCAAGACTGCATGCCCCTCTATTGCTAATCCAACTTTCTGATAAGTCTGTCTACCAGGAAAATGAAGGGCACTGAATTCCAAGATGTCTTCTAGCTCCATAGCTGAAAGGATTGAATACCAAGAGAGATATCAAATTAAATCTCAGAAGAAAAGTAAGTACAGTCATTCATCACTTAACATCGGGGATACATTCTGAGAAATGCATCATTAGGTGATTTCGTCATGTGAACATCAAGAGTTTACTGAAAGGGAACAAAATTTGCCACCCCAAAATGTGTCTCTTTAACATGAGGATTATTTTAGGCTAATTATTTTGTTAAGAAACAAGACTCAGGAAGTTTTTCTTGTTACTTTTTGCACTAGCTGCCTAAAAGAATTCAGATGAAAAAGCCTGCCTCAGGAAGCGAGCTATCACCTTAGCATAACACAAACTAGGTGGTAGACAGGGAGGAACCTAGAAAAGCCTGTTTGTTGGGCTCCCCTTAGTGTTCTTCTGTTTCTGTGTGGCCAAACACTTGTTTTACAAAAATTTGCTCCTTTTCACCTGCCTTTGAATTTTCCTTTGAAGTGCCTGACTATCCCCACCCCAAACATCTTTTGTCTTTAGCTGAGGATGGTATTTAAGTTGAGAGCTTCAGCCATTTGGCAAGTTACTCAGTTTCTCTGGATTTCTCCCATGTATACAAGTTATTAAACTTTTGTTTTTCTCCTGTTAATCTGTCTCATGTCAATTTAATTCTTAGACCAGGCAGAAGAACCTAGAAAGGTAGAGGAGAATTTCTTCCTCCGCCACGGTACTTACACAAACCTACATGATATGATATGATATCATATTTATCATATTAGTAAAATAAAGCTATATGATACTAATCTTATGGGACCACCATTTTATATGCGGTCCATCATTGACCAAAACAATGTGTCATTATGCAGCACGTGACCATAGAGATGGAATGATTTGATTAGACAAAGAAAAGATTAAAAATAATTTGGTTTCATGAAGAGGACATAAAACCTCATCTCTGCACACATAGGAACTAAGAAGTCAGGGTGACCAAAGGCTGGAATAGCCAGACTCTAAACCAGAGAACAGATTCTCAGAGAGCTGGATATGTAGGAAACAGTATGTGTTACAAGTTAATGTTTACCAAATATTTGGGGTCTGTACCAATATTTACAAAAATTTCTTCTTGCAACAAATTTACTTTAATAAAACAGATGATTCCGATTAGAGAAAAATATTAGGTAAAAAATATTTAAAACAGGGGGGCCGGCCCAGTGGCATAGTGGTTAAGTTCGCTGCCTTGGCTTTGGTGGCACAGGATTCACAGGTTCGGATCCTGGGCGCGGACCAATGCACCACTTATCAAGCCATGCTGTGGCAGGCATCCCACATATAAAGTAGAGGAAGACGTGCATGGATGTAAGCCCAGGGCCAACCTTCCTCAGCAAAAAGAGGAGGATTGGCAACAGATGTTAGCTCAGGGCCAATCTTCCTCGCCAAAAAAAATATGTATTTAAAATAATATGCAGATATGACAAAAAACATAAAGCTATCAAGCACAACTGAATTTAGGAACACTGCTAGTGTAGAACTCACTCTGATACTCACTAGATGTGAAACAACTAAACTCTCCAAGCTTCAATTTCCTCATCTATAAAATATGAGAGTTAAGCTAGCTGTTCTTAAATAGCTCTCACAATTCTAGTGAAGCTTCACTTTTAAAAGCTGTTCATAAACAAATTTTAAAATGTGTCAGCATTACAACTAGAGTCTTTTAGGCATCACAGCATGATACTGTTCTCAGAAATTAAAATATTTTGAAAGTTTTATAAATTTAACTTGAACATAAGTGTAATTAAACTGACTTCCCCAAATAAGATTATTCTGAGAGGGAAATACCTAAGATTTCCTTACACCCTTCATTAATTCAAGTGTGCTAGCCTATCTGCAAATTAGCCAACAGGTCATATTTAGGTTAAAAATTGTTTGACCTACTTTGCTAAATATCTCTAATCCTGATTGGTTACCTTTCTGTCTGAAGTGGTTTAGGAGAATGATTCTGAATTTCCCTCTCCATCCCATTTTAAGTTCATATAACAAATTTGAAAAGTGAATGATGCAGAGACTGCCAGTTTTAAAATGACAAAATTAAAACGTCTCGACCTCCTATTCCTGTTTCAAATTACCTAAAAACAAGAAATTTGAGAGGCAGAAAGACAAACCTCAACTTGGATGAAACTTTCTGCATCTGTAATTGAGAAGCAAATTGTATGAGAAAGAGTTCCCAAATTTAGCGAACATCAGACTACAGCACAGAACACCGAGGGGGCAACTGTGCCTGCAGGTCACAGATCCCAGAGCAGGTGGTGCCCTCAAAGGTAGAAGAAACGGGATAAGATGTGCAGCAATGGTGGGCGCTTCCCTGGACACTTTCCAGCAGCCAGGAATAAAAAGAGAGGCCAGGATAGAAAAGGAAACACACAGACTTGCCATCATTTCTTGAAAGAGTATGTTGCTGAGGCAAGCGAGAGGAGAGATTCTGAAGTTTGAGGAGATGGAAGCATCAACTAGCTGACACTCAAAACCCTAAATCACAAGCAGTCTCACTGTGCACCAGCAAGGCCTTCTGCTACCCCAGAACGCTGCTAACATAAAATACCTCCAAATATCTGGTTCATCAATCAAAGATGAGTGATAATAAGAAAGAATTAGCAAAAGATCTACTCAAAGATACTACAGTAAAACACAAAAGAAAAGGAGCAGAAAACAAAAAAACCTCATCATAAAAAATACGATAATGAAGCAGATGGAAATATCAAACACATCTGCAGGATCTCAGAAAATTAAATAGAATAAATGTCATTTTAAAACAGGAACACAAAGAAAAGATACAAACATTCAAGAGGGAAAAAAATGATAAGACATCAGAAGGAAATTAAATATGAATTAAATATGAAAAAAGTGAAATCATCACAGAAATTAAGGCTAATATGAAAACATCAAAAAGGAGAATAGACACTGCAGAAAACCTAGGACTGAGAAAAAAGAATAAATAAAATGAATATGAACCTGTAGTTTTACAGGATTAGAGAGCAAATAGAAAATATAGTGTAAAAAAAGGAGATCCTAAATTCAAATATTTTTTATTTCTGAAAAAAAATAGAATCAATTGAAGAGAAGAAAAAAATCAAAGATATAATCAAGATAATTATCTTAAATAAAAGCAGATTTAAAACTACAGACTGAAAGGTTATACTACATCCCAAGAAATAATAAATCAGAGAGCTAAACATCAAGACATACTTCAGGAGAGTAATTAAATTTAAAAAAAATAGTTCTTTGGGTAGTCATTCAATAATATCAACTATGGAACTGATAATATTCTATCATTTTAACCTATAAAAAGTGGCAATTTCTTCTGGTTTCATTTAATAACAAAGTTTGGAGATAATGGCTGAAAGTAAGAATGGAGTGCAAGTATGTCGGCAGAAATTAAAACATATCATTTAATTCTGATGAATCCAGTAATACAAGTATAAGTGTATTGGAAAGTTTAAAATAAAGACTAAAAAAACAGCAAAAGATAATATAATCAGCTAAAATCAGGGGAGTCAGGAAGAAGAAAGTGGTAGAAAAAATTGCAGGAATACTTATCTGTCACTGTTTGTACGAGTGTGGATTAAGTCTAAAGACTGTAACTATAAGAATAATCATGATATACAGAAAATAATATAAAACTTCCAAATTATCATATGAATACATATAAACCAAAGAGCAAACAGACCAGAAAATGAATGAGAAACAAATTAACAAAAAAAAACTTTAACGTTTCATAATATGGTGCCAGCAATAAGTCCAAAAAATCTGTCATTAATAATTGCAAATGGAATAATTACATACACTGAAAATATACTCAGATACTGATAACAAGAGAAAATCCAACTACAAATATTATACAAGACCTACCTCTAAGACAGAGTGATTCCAAAGTGGTAAAAGCAAAGCTGGAAAATGAAAAAGAAAGAGACAGATAGTGGAAGGAAAAGAAAGAAAAAGAAGGAAGGAGAGAGTGAGGGAGCAAAAGAAGAGGTTTTGATCCCAATATTTTTGTGTGTGTGTGTGTGAGGAAGATCAGCCCTGAGCTATCATCCATGCTAATCCTCCTCTTTTTTTGCTGAGGAAGACCGGCTCTGAGCTAACATCTATTGCCAATCCTCCTCCTTTTTTTCTTCCCCAGAGCCCCAGTAGATAGTTGTATGTCATAGCTGCACATCCTTCTAGTTGCTGTATGTGGGACACAGCCTCAGCATGGCTGGACAAGCGGTGCCTTGGTGCGCACCCGGGATCCGAACCCGGGCCGCCAGTAGTGGAGCCCGCGCACTTAACCGCTAAGCCACGGGGCCGGCCCCTGATCCCAATATTTTTAAAAAATGGATTCACAACATTAAAAAGTTTCTCACTTTAAAGGTTACAATACATAAAGATCTACCAGGCAGAATATCTATGCAAAGTAACATGGCATCATCAGAACTCATAGCGTAAAGGCATTAAGAAGACTAAAGCAGAGGGAGGTGGTACAGTTTTTGGATCTCTCAGAATCTCCACATAAAAACAAACAAGAGAACTAGATGATAAACCAACACTCATGGACAATACTTACAACAAACAAACAAATAATTACAACATGAACGCCAAAATATAAATGGGTAGAGACAAACCACCAATAGCCACAAAACCTGCCTAAGCAAGAAAACATCTAAAGACCTGAGAACAGGAGAATCCCAAAACAGCCAACAGGTATTCACTGGAAAGCGAGCTGGTCCAATCTGAGAAGAGCACTAAAACTGGGAGCCGTTTTGCCCAAGCCCATGACAGGTACCTGCAAGGGTCGTGTGGGGTTTTAAGGTGCTGGGCAGCCTGAGCCACATGAACTCTGGAAACAGCCAGGCAAACTTGCTTCCAGGAAAGAGACCACCTGAGAAGGACTTTACACAGAAGTGGAATCAAAAGTGAGCAGGACAATGACATTAGGGCAAGAGGAGGTCCACATAAAAGTGCAGGAGGGCACAGGACCAGGTAGTCTCAGAAAACAAGTCACTGTGTATCTGAAGGATACCTTAAAACAAAAGAAGCGGGAAATTGAGGATATTAGAAAAACCATCCTAAAAATTCTACAACTAAAAATTTCAAATAATGGAAAAATAAAGAAAAAACTAAAGACATTGGGCTTTGATAAATCAAAGATATATGTTGTCATTTCTAACTTAGCCACTAAGAAAGGGCAGAAACAGAGTAAATAATTCCGAACTAATAGAGGAGAAAATGGAATGATAAAAATCATCAACCAAGAAGAAGACAAGATAGACCTCAGTTTCTGAACACAGTTCTCCAATATAAGAAGCCAGGGCTCCTTGGAGAAGCGGCTGATTCTACAACTGGGGCTGGGAAAATGAGCTTGGAGCATCTTGAAGTACTAGAAAGTAAGGAAATGCTCAAAAAAACACAAAGGACAGAGGTGTGTCAGAAGGACACAGAAACTAACCTGAAAGAGCTCCTAATGGCCAGAACTGGAATAATTTGAGCAACACAGTGATTAACATAGTATTGGATTATTATAACTCAAAGTATAAAATAAATAGATAGCCATGAGTCCATACTAATCTAAGTAAATGATCGAATACATGATAGATAGATAGATGATAGGTAGGTAGGTAGATAGATAGATAGATAGATAGATAGATAGATAGATAGATAGACTGACAGATAGATAGATAGATAGAAATGGAGGAGAAGAGACAAACCTTTCTTACAGAAGAATTCCAAATAATATGTGTAGATACTCCCCCTTACAGGAGGGCATACAAAAACCAGAAGGTAGAGCTTAATTCTCACCACCATCCCCCTCCCTTAAGGGGAGGCTAAATTTAGTGACTCATTTCAAAAAAACAAAAAATGGAATAGGGACATGTAAAAATGTGCAGTAGAGAAACCTGGAGGACAGTACCTTAACCACATGATGAAGGTTCACATCCTCAGTGATGTCATGGAAATATCATGTATGCCTAAGACAATATGACAAGAAGGGCACTTCATCTCTGTGCTATTCTTTCCAGAATCCCATAACCCTAGTCTAATCATGGGGCAAATATCAGACAAACCCAGATTGGGGAACGTTGTACAGGGTATCTGGCCAGCATTCCTCAAGATTGTCAAGGTCACGAAAAACAAGGAAAGACTGAGAAGCTGCCATAGACCAGAGGAGACCAGGAAGACATGACAACAAGATGCATTGTGGCTCTCTGGATTGGGTCCTGGAACAGAAAGAGGGTATTAATGGAACAACTGGTGAGATCCAAATAAAGTTTTCTATTTATGGTTTTATAGTTTTGACAAATGTACCATGGTGGTATAAGATGTCAACAAGGGGTACACAGGAACTCTATGGACCATCTTTGCAACTTCTCTGTAAATGCAAATTAAATTAAAAGTTTATTTTTTAAAATTATAGTAAATACATACTTTTTAAAAAGACGGTAAAAAGGACAGAAAAAGGAAAGCAATAGTCTTTTGTTAATTTTTTTTCAAGAAAATCCTTTACTTTGTAAGGCTTTCAAATTAATTTACACAGAACTTGATCAGGGTTTTCATTTATTCTACAATTTTTCTAACAAACACAAAAGTATAAAAGAAATTGTAATATACTCCCATGTACTCATCACCCACCATCAGCTATTTTCATCATTTTGCCAATCTTGTTTCATTTAATATTTTTTAAAAATTAACACAGAAGGAAGAAGTAATGCACATGAAAATGGCAATCAATGGCTTGGAAATCAGGGGAAAAAAATAGGACTACTAATAATTAAATTTAAGATCTGGTTCTTTGAAAAATACAAACAAAATACATAAACCATTGACTGATCTAATTTTTTTAAAAGGGAAAAAGTACAAATTGACAAAAGATATGAGAAGACAGTTGAAAGAAAAAGAAATAAGAAATGACTTTTAAATGTTTGAAAAGATATTAAATATCCTTAATAATAAAAGAAATAAAATAAAAACTGTAACAAGATTCCATGGTTCAGCTATCATATTGGCAAAAATCAAAACACTTGGTAACACCCGGTGTGAGCGAAGGGAGAGAGGAAAGAGGTACTCCCGGGTGTTATAGATGGAAGTGTAAATCGGCATGTTCTTAATGAAAGATGATTTAGCAATATCTTTCCAAATTAAAATAGTCACATACTCTTCACCCAGCAATTCCACTGCCAGGAAATTATGCTACAAATATACTTACAAGTGCACACAAAGATATATGCATAAGAATTTATTTAGTGCATTCCCTTAAAAAAAAGGCCCTATTTGCATATTGGAGGTAATTCAAATGTTCAATAATAGAGGATTGTATTTTAAAACCTAATAGTACATCAAAATAATGAAATACTATGACACCATTTGAAAGACTGAGGGAGCTCTACGTGTAATATTACAAACAACCTCCAAAATATAATGAAGAGTTTAAAATCAAAGTTCAAAAGAGTGTATATAGCATGGTAAAATTTGTGTATAAAATAAGAAAGGAAAGAATCCCAGGTCGTTTCATGGAATTCGTAGAGTTGGACACGTCTGTTCTCAGCAGCTGAGTGGATTTTGCTACGCACAAACATCACTTTGACTGGGCGTGAATTTCTTTGCCCTTTGGTAAATCCCTCCTCTCTTCTGCCTTCCCTGTGGAAGGAGCCTGGTAGCTAATGTCAATAAGCATCTTCTTCTTCAGTATGACTGAGTATGTTCCCCACCCTATCACCACTGCCTGCCGGATTGGTTGCAGGCATTTCCTAAGTGTATGATAATAGAAGAGATTTTCTGTAATGTCACTCAAGACTAGGAACGAGACACACTCTACTAATATAACAAGGATTAGATATCCTATTGGTACATAAATCTTCAGAGTGCAGGATGCCTGACTGCTTTTGTTATTAGGTATTCACAGCCAAGCCAGACTCCATGAAGGCCTTTTCCATCTTTCTACACCCTCCATGACCCTAACAGCAAAACCAGGGAAAAGAGAAAAAAAAAACAATGACAACAACAATGGAGACGGCGACCAGACAAAGAAATTTCAGTGAACAGGCCTGGGTGGAGAGAAGGGCTTCTAAGGATATGCTCCCAAATAGGTTTTTTCGACAATTTTTAAGGTAATGTGTTAATACAACAATTGCTGGGCTTATAATGCAAGTTACAAAAGCAAGAATCATTCTGTTCCACATATGATCAAAAGATCCGTTGTCAGACCATAAAGCACTTTTTTATGGGCTCACTCTCCTACCAGTCAAAAGCGCCAGCCCTCCACCACCATCGCCAAA
The DNA here is from genome assembly GCF_057802395.1 of Ceratotherium simum simum. Lineage (NCBI taxonomy): Eukaryota > Metazoa > Chordata > Mammalia > Perissodactyla > Rhinocerotidae > Ceratotherium > Ceratotherium simum. The sequence goes on along the minus strand of NC_141919.1, from coordinate 10,281,214 downwards.
CCCCACTCTCAGACCCCAACCTGATTAAGTGGAGGCCTAGACTCCGGAAGCCACCCCAGAGGACAGATATGGCATTATTTTGATATGCTATCTCTCTTGATGTCATACCTGGCTGCTCTGGTTGGGAGAAGGCTCGACACACTGAAGAGATGTAAAGCAGGAGAAAGAAGATTCAGGGAGGAAATCCAGATCAGGAGGAGCATCCCAAATCCATGTAACTCCCCTCTCCAGTGGTCATAACAGAGAAACTACTGTCCTAGTCTCCTGGGACACTCTTGGGATATGGACCACCACAATTTATCAGATTCAACACAGGACCAATATTTCTGTTCACATGATTATGTCATTTAACATTTTACCATTCTTCCTTTGCCTCTAATTCAGTAAGCCAAAAGATAGTCTGGAAAGGGGTGGTCCTTTTCAACATTAAATTAGCCCAACCAATCTTTCGGCAGGCTATCTTTCTCTCCCACAGGTTCTAGAACCAATCAGAGTGAGTAAGGAAATGGGTCACTCGAGAATTACCGGCAGTGCCAAAGGTAAGTAATGACCTTCCTAATTTAAGGAATGACATTGGCTTCTGTGGCTTCAATGAGGAAATAGAAATCCTCACAAGGGTCAAGATGAAGTCACCTAAAGACATTTCTCACATCTAAACCAAGAAAGTTCTTCCTTTACAGGAACACCTCCTCAGTTTGGAAATTTTTAATTCAATATTTGCAATGATTTAAATATACAAGGCTAATGTTTGCCCCTTTTACTGCATACCAAGTACAATAGAAGAAAAACTATCGCTTACTAAAGAAATTCACCTGTTGTCAATCACTCTTAAAATTATTTTTGTGCTCATTTGCATATAGATAATATTCTAATTATAAACCTTACATATATAATAACTAAAGCAGATCCAAGAGAACATTTACTTAGCAAATTTTAGCATGTATTTGCACTTAGAACTACATATTTCAAAATATATGTACATATGCAAGATTAAGCTTTTTAAATTAACTTAGACAGTCTTTCTCTCCTCATTTCTTCTTATTCTAAACAAGCAGAGGTATCCTACATATAACATTTCTGCTGTTTTTATATCTTTCTCACCCACAATTTATTGAAGCGGAACAAAACATTTCAGAAAGAAGGGAACCTGAGAAGTGCATGAGGCACCACGGCTTCCAAACCATCTGTAGAAATATTAATATTTCTTGAGCAAATTTCTTTTTTTTTTTTTTGTGAGGAAGATCAGCCCCGAGCTAACATCCATGCTAATCCTCCTCTTTTTGCTGAGGAAGACTGGCCCTGAACTAACATCTATTGCCAATCCTCCTCCTTTTTTTCCCCTTTTTCTCCCAAAGCCCCAGTAGATAGTCGTATGTCATAGTTGCACATCCTTCTAGTTGCCGTATGTGGGACGCCGCCTCAGCATGGCCAGATAAGCAGTGCATCGGTGCATGCCCAGATCCGAACCCGGGCTGCCAGTAGCAGAGCATGCCCACTTAACCACTAAGCCACAGGGCCAGCCCCCTTCTTGAGCAAATTTCTTAATACCTGTGAAAACATGTAGTGGGTCATGGGCAGGATGGGGATAAGAGCAAGGGAACTAGGTGCTCCCCCTGACAACATTCTCTAAAATGATACATTTTCAGTAATTACAAGTATAACAAAAATAGAGAGGAGGGGACAGAATGAAATAGAATCCATTCATTAATCCATCCAACAAATGCATGTGCCAGGCATTATTCTCAGGTCTGGGGTACATCCTTTAAAAAGAGTCACTGCCCACTTGGACCTTATGCTCTAGTGGAAGAGACAGACACTGCATAAACCAACAGGAAGAAAATGAAGCAGATAAGGGACCAGCCCCATAGCCTAGTGGTTAAGTTTGGCGTGCCCCGCTTTGGCAACCTGGGTTCAGTTCCCGGGTGCAGACCTACACCACTTGTCAGCGCCCATGCTGTGGCAGCAACCGACATACAAAACAGAGGAAGATTGGCACAGATGTCACCTCAGCGCAAACCTTCCTCAAGGAAAAAAAATAAAAAATAGAGGAAGACTGGCAACAGATGTTAGCTCACAGCAAATCCTCCTCAAAAACAACAAAAAGAAATACAAAGAAAATGAAGCAGGTTAAGGGGAAAGAGCGTAGTGGAAGGAATGTTCTCTTTAGGTAGAGTTGTCGGGTAAGGCTTCCCTAATGAAGTGGCATTTGTGCAGAAATCTGAGTGAAGTGAGGGAGTAAACCATGAAAATATCTTCAAAAAGTACTCCAGGCTGAGAAAATAGCAAATGCCAAAGCTCCGAGAAAGGCAGATCTTACAGGACTTGGTAGGCCACCGTAAGGACGTCCTACCTCAGTCCAAGTCTGATGGGAAGCCCTCTGAAGGTTTCCAGCAAAATAATAACACAATCAGATTTATGCTTTAAAAGAATCATTCTAGCTTCTATGCAGTGACCAGTCTGGAAAGTAAAAAGACTAGAAACGAGAGGCTAGTTGAGGCTAGTCACACGCCAGAGACTGCAGCAACTTGGACTAGAGTGGTGGCAGTGGAGATGGTGATAAATTGTCACTATCTGGATATATTTTTAAGGTAAAAACAACAGATTTGCTGATAGAATGGATATGGAGTACGAAGGCGAAAAGGGAGTCGAGAATGACCCCTTGGTTTGTGGCCTGAGCAACTGGGTAAAGAGAACAGCCATTTATTGAAATGCAGAATATGGGGGTCACAAAGTTTTGGGCTATGGACCTCAAGATTTCGGTTTTACACTTTTTAAGAAGGAGTTGCAAATCACTTTCCAAGAGGAGTTGCCAAGCGGGCAGATTGGACATGAGAGTTGGAAGGTCAAGGAAGAGATCTGGACTGAAGATATAAATCTGAGAATCATTATGTTATAATGGTACTTAAAGGTGTGAACTAAATGTGATAACATCTAACAGTAAATAGAAAAAAGTAAAGAAATGTTAAGACTGAACCTTTGGATACGCTGACATGTAGAGGTCTGGAAGATGAAGGGTGTCTCACAAAAGAGACAGAAAAAGAGTGGATAATCAAGTGTTGTCCCTGAAAGCCAAACGAAGAAAGTGTTTCAAGAGGAAGTGGTCAACTATGTCAAATACTCTCAGGGGTAGAGTAAGATGAAGATTGAAAATTAACCGTGGAATTTGGTGATGCATAGTTTTCTGGTGACTTTAATCAGAAGGATTACTGTTGACCAATAGAAAGAAAAACTTGGGGCCGGCCGGTGGTTCAAGCGGTTAAGTGTGCGTGCTCCGCTGCGGCGGCCCAGGGTTCGCCGGTTCAGATCCCGGGCGCGCACCGACGCACCGCTTGTCAGGCCATGCTGTGGCGGCGTCCCATGTAAAGTGGAGGAAGATGGGCACGGATGTTGGTCCAGGGCCAGTCTTCCTCAGCAAAAAGAGGAGGATTGGCAGATGTTAGCACACAGCTGATCTTCCTCACAAAAATAAATAAATAAATAAACAAATAATAAATAAATAGAAAGAAAAACCTGATTGGAATGGATCAGAGAGGATAGTCAAAACATAATTCCTCTATAACGTGTTTGTTTACACCACCAACCAAAAGTGTGGCTCCTATACACATATAGGTGCATGTGCACATGTGTGCGCACACACACACATACATACACTCTCCTGATCCTGCCTACGGGCTCATTCCTCCCATCTTAGAACGTAACTCAACTTCTAGGGTCATTAACTGCTTTGTACTATAGTCCACATCCATGTACAACTTAACTCATCTACATTTTCATTTGACAATTTGGAATAAATTCTTAATAAATGGTGTCAGAAGATAAAGAGTCCTGAGGCAACTAGAAAATATAGTTTCTATGGAGGATAGTGTTCCCACTAAAATAACTGCTCCATTCAGTGTGGCATGGAGATGACCTCAAAGACCTTAGTGTCATTACTCTGTTGACTTTGCTAATAAGGGTAAACAAATTTTCGTTGACAGGCAGAAGCCACAGAAACTTCGTTCTCTAGCCACCAAAGAGAGAGGCAAGCTGTGAATGCTGGACTAAGCCCGTCCCTGCCTAAACACGGAAGTAATCTATGCAATGGTCTGTGTCTATATACAGTCTATATAACTATAGCCAACAAATTAGAGGAGGACACTTCAGCGGACTACTCCTGTTCTTACCAAATGGCTGTTTAATGTGATGTCCTTTATTTAGGGTTTCTGAGCTCACCAAAGGGAACACACATCACCTTTCAGCCTTAAGGGCAAAAGAATAAAATATACAATTCATCACTTTACCAAGAGGGAGAAGTACTGTTTCAATTAATGTGCTAATCTCTAATGAAGACAGCAGCCATTAGTTAAATAAGCAAACCATTAGGTTAGCAGCAGAAATGCCAGTGCATTCACAGATCTACTGATGGCTGCTAGATATTAGCCACAACCTACCAATCCTGAAAAGAGATTAGTGATATGGTCTATTTCTAAGACTGAAAGCTCTACTACTATTAAATGAAATGGAATAGATCTATATTAAAAGGAATGAACTGGGTCTATCAGTATGGCTGAATCTCAAAAGCATAATGTTGAAGGGACGGGAGCGATGCTCAAAAAAAATGATATAATTTGATACCATTTACGTACATTTTAGAAGGCACTAACAAAATATTATTATATATTGGTTATGGATATGGAGAGGAGAGTTTTTATAGAGGTATATAACGACACATACAAAACTATTGATGGTGGTTGCCTTCGGAGGTGTTGGGAAGGAAAATGGGACAGGAAATGACGGTTAAATAGAATATTAACAGTTAATTCTGGGTAGTGGGAATATGGGTGTTATGTTCTCTTTTATACTTTACTACATTTTTTTAATTTTAAAAAATATTTTTAAATAAATGGTAACATTGAGAACCCTCATCGTGAAGTTCTCTGGGTAGGAAGGAATTGTGGAGACCTGCAACCCATATGAAGAGAGGATCCATGAGTGGCCACCACATCATCAGTCACCAGACTTGCCTGCGCATGCCCTCCATGCCTCAACTACCACCATGCGGTCTAATCATCATTTCACAATTCACTTATTCTGGGATGATGTGATCAGGGAGTTCATGACAGAGTAACAGTTTAACTGTAAAAAGCTATTGGTGGTCCAAGGAGTTTCTACCTCTCAGCCCAGGCTGTCTTTCAGGAGCAGCTTCTCGGCCAATCATTCAACAACTCATCAGGATCCATCCAGCCACGCTTTTGTGTACCAGGGAATGGACCACTCTGACTCCTCATTAGACAAGGATTGCAGGGAAGCCAAGGAAACTTAGCAAGATGAAGACTTTTTGGTGGAATCCAGCAGAAGCAAAGTGAAAGCTAAGTAGCAAAGCAGCAGCAAAGCCTGTTGATAAATCAGACTCAGGAAAAACAGTAAAGTATCAATCATGTTAAAATCCAAATTATCATTTTGGCGAGTGTAATTTGCCATCCAGATGGACCACACTAAACAATTCAATTCTATTTAGTTATTTAAATATCATTTTGCAAATCACTTACTTGGCAAGTAGAGCTGTTTAAAATCTAATGTTTTATAGGAACCACATTACAATTTTGCTACATAAGTGAAGACTTTCTGCAGTCTTTGCATCATTTATAGCAGGCGTCTCTAAGGTTTCACTGGACTGCATGTTCCAGCAAGGAGGAAGGGAACGAATATTTCCTGAGTTCCCTATGTGTACCAGGCCCTGGGCTACATGCTTTACCCACACCATCTCAGTTCATCCTCACAACAGTATAAGATCAATATCATCTAGAGATTCATTATTCTAGAATCTAGAGATTCTACAAATGAGAAAACTAGGCTTCAGCTGTTGAAGTAACTTGCCCAAAGTCAGACGGTTGGGAAATGGCAGATCTGGATTTCAAACCTATGTTGCTCAACTTCAAAACTTTTGTTCTAGAGACAGCTCATTTAAAAAAATAATAATAATAATACAGATTTTAGTAAGAAACATCATGTGTAGTCATCACAGTAAATGGAAATGGAAATTCTGTGATATATCTGAAAGGCTTTTATGAGAGAACCTATAGAAACATGAATTCCTTGGCCTATGAGCTCCTGTCCCCCAGTAGTCTGTGGACTGTGCAAGTCCCCCTAATTGAGATTTAGGAATTCATGATCAAACTTTAATAAGTACATGAGTCCCCTGGGGATCCTGTTAAAAGGCAGATTCAACTGACTTAGCAGGTCTAGGATGGAGGTGAGATTCTGCAGGTCCAAAAAGCTCCCCATGATAGTGATCTTGCTGGTTCGTGGACCACAGTTTGAGTAACAAAGAGTTGTAGAATATTTACCCATTTTCACGTGAAGATGGCTTTCAGGGATAATCTTCTGCTGATGAAAGTCATTAAATCTCTTTTTAAATGACAGGATCTCATCTTACAAAATTATTTAATTTTTTTTGAAGTCCTTAGATTTATATCTTGCAGAACATAACCTAAAGGATGATTTCTCTACAAAAAAGGGCTTCGCTCAACTTCCCAAGATTACAGATCTATCATTTCACCAAATATCTACCCAAACTCTGTGGTCTCTTTTTCTTCCATACATTGCACACATTGATTTCTCATTAAATATTCAGCATTTGCTTGACTTAATAGAGCGACTGGTTGAAAACAGCAGCAAATATTGGACAACTCAAAGCATTTTTTAATAAAATCTGTCTCTATTATCTCAATAAAATGATCCAAGACACTCAAGGATCCTTTGAGAGACTTTTTTTTGCAATATCATCTTAAAAATAAAACTCAAGCTTAAGTACTTCAAACAACATAAAAAAGGACTACTTTCCAGCCACTTCTTTTTTAATTTAAAGCTGAGCAATTTGATGCAAATCTTTACATACATGTTCTCTTGCAATTAAAAAAAGAATGGTTGTCACTCTTATCCATTCTGAGAACATAATCCTTCTCTAATATTCCAAAGAAGGTAAACATACTGCTTAATTATAATCAGGTAGAAGTGTTAACCTTGATCATAATTAAACCAAAATCATAATTTTTGGCCAACATGTCTCTGCCACAAAATGGATAATGATAAACAATTCTGCTCCATGGGTTCACTCATTTGATTAACTGGAGTGTATTTTGTGGCTAATGTAATCCTGATAGATCTATCAGAATGCCTGCCTCATCAAAATTTAAACTTTTACATTATGGAATTGAAGAATCTTACCCTCAAAATCCTCCAAGAATAGTGAATATTGCATTTGCCTACAAAATAATCCACTTCCTCTTCTTTTGTTAACTACTCAATTCTCTTTAGATATCTAGATCAGTGCATAATCACGTCCCTTCCTGCCCCATGAAGCCAATGTGCTTTGGAGGAAGCCAAATCCATCCCTAGCCAGTCAGCCCTAAGCCGAGCAGAGTATCCCTTTCCCTGGGCAGAGTAATTGGTTTGGGGATGGATTCTTGATCCAATTGGAGTCACTAAAACATGAGAAAAGGTTTGTTATCACAATCCGGGAAAGGAACTTCCTGACTCCTCAGAAGGAAGATTCAGAAGGAACCCTCTCTCTGTTCATGGCAAGTATCAATGAAGCCATCTTTTAACCACAAGGGGGAGACAACCCTTATGAGGAAGCCGACGCCATGACAGGGAGCAAAAATAGAAACTACATGCAGTTTGTCCCACAGGAACTACCCTTCATACACACTTTCCATCTTCTATTCAACCAATATTTCTCTAATTGATCTATGAAGACATTTTGAAAGGCCCTTCAGATGCCTTGCTTTAGTTCAAAAGTACACTCTGCCACATTTCCCCTGGCACCATAGTCCAATATATCTGTCAAAGAAGGAAATGAGGTTACTGTAATGGTGACCCAACCACTTCCTTTTCTTGGAACTCCAGGAAATAAAATAAAGCTCATAATTCAATAGTTTGCAGAATTTCTCTTCCTCTTTTTGAAAACTGGAATGGCAAAATGGCATTTGCCCATATCTGATCTTCCAGCATACCTCATGTTTGCCAGGACTACTCAACAATCTCATTTACAAGTTCTCTTTTTAATATGTTGAAATGTAATTTAAAGAAAAACATGCATTTACAGCAAGGGAGTTCTTCAACCTCTCTTTACAATCTTTTTGCCCATTTTGTCTCTCTCTTCTCCTTTGACTACAATTCTAATTAAGGAGAGATTATTATTTTCTCTCCTGTGTTAAATTTGATAGAAGTTTCTTTATCCCAAAAGAGAAGTTCAGAGGTGGCTAGCCCACGGCAGGTGTGGCAGCTTCATAGTCACCAAGGACTCGAGTTTCTTTTCTCTTACAGCTCAGTAATCTTCAGCATGTACATCCTGATACAAACTAGTTAAGAGCATTAACTTTCTTGTCCACATTTCAGCACAAAGGATCAAGGGGGACAGAAGAATGTGCCCCTTACCTTTAAAGGGCTTTATTGATTAATTTATGCTATATTATGCTATGGCAACAAGCTCCAAAATATGAGGTGCTTACAATATTTTTTTCTCTCTCTCTCCACTCCTCAGATTCATCTCTCACCACTTCGACTTGATCCCCGTGTGTGTTTGTACCTCCTTTAATCTGACTCAATCTCCCACCCCTCCATGACTCCCTAATACCTTGCACTGTGCCCTCTGGAACACGAAATCCCCTGTGCTGGCAACCTCCTCTCAGGAAGCTGTCTTCCCCCTCTTGTTCTAGCTGGGGCTTGCAGACGCCTCTTGAAGAGCAGCCCTTTCAAGCAATGGATGTTTTTATTCTCATACCCAATATTCAACAAGGCTTGAAGATGGGCAAGGTTCCTCCCTTGCTCCTCATCTCTGTCTCCAAACTACTGTTTGCCCCCAATCTCTAAAATTCCCCAGTTATGTGGAAACATGTTATCAGATTAGAGTAGCACATTAACCTGCCCTTGTTGTGATAATCTATCTTCCACTGGCTACCATATTAATGTCCTATACTTTGACATTACCAACAAATGCACTGCCTTCAAAACTTACATTTCAAGCATCTCACTTAGATCTCCATCTCCTATTCTTCTTGTATCCCTCCAACAATCCTGATCCAATAATTCTTCAACCACACTGGGACCTCCTGTTGACTGCCCCGATCATATTTCACTGTCTGTTACATATTCTTATTGCCTCCTCACCGTGGTTGTATTCCACAATCCATTATTATGGAATCCCTTGCATATGCCTTCTACGTCCTTGTACCTCTCTTCTTCTGTCTTACACGCCCAGCAAGATCCCAATCTGACCAGGTGCCTGCATCTAAGCAGGTGAACACGGCAGGAGAAAGCCCCTCAACCACACTGACAGCTCACCATTCAATGTTTGTGCAAAGCTCAAGTGAGGCCGCAGCGCTGCCAGACAAGTTCTATTCAACATTTCCTGACTTAATTTGCTCTCTCACTCTTCAGGAGGCCCATTTCACAATTTCTCCTGTCTCTGCAAGCTTCCAACAACTTCTCCCTAGTCATTTTCAGCACACCTTTTTGTTTCTTTTTTGTTAAAAAAAACAGAAACAAATCAAAAGGTTAACTGCTATGACAATCCACCCCAAAATTTCACTGAGAAGACCACGAGAGCTCTGGAGTCTGAAAGGAAAGTAGAAGCACGGGTAGAAAGAGTATAGAAAATAAGACAGCATCAGCAACAGACTTGATCTTCTTTATGTTGTCTTAAAAACCAGCTCTGAGGGCTGGCCCAGTGGCATAGCGGTTAGGTTTGTGTGCTCCGCTTTGGTGGCCCAGGGTCCGCACGTTCGGATCCTGGGTGGAGACCTACGCACCACTCATCGAGCCATGCTGTGGCAGTGTCCCATACACAAAATAGAGGAAGATGGGCACAGATATTAGCTCAGGGTCAATCTTCCTCAGCAAAAAGAGGAAGGTTGGCATTGGATGTTATCTCATGGCCAATCTCCCTCATCAAAAAAAAAAAAAAAAACAGCTCTGGTTTGCGGTTTAGGATCCCTCCCCCAGCCAGAGGCCCTGAGCATATGGAAATTAACACATGCCCAAAGGTATCAAACCTGGACCCCAGTCTTGGTTCCACCAACGTTACAGCTGCACAAACCCTCCTGCCCAAACAGAGAGGATTACCAACAAAATTCAAGGCATGAAACTGCAGAGAAGTTATTTTCCTTATAAAATGGTGCAATCAGCTTCTAAGCTTTATTTCTTTTAATGTATGCAAATGAACGGGGAAGTGGGAGTGGTTTAACTCTTCTGTAAATCTATTTGAACTCCTTTGGGGAAAGATGTAAATAAAGAGAGCTACACATTCACTGTAAAGACACCGACGTGGTATTATCATCATTAGTAATAATTTAATTATGTTAGCTAATTGTTATTACATTTTTACACATTCACATGAAGGCAAATTTTGTCTTCCTGCTATCTCTGCCATTAAAACAAAAGAATAATGCTATCCTAGATGATAAGAATAATGACTTCACCTGTCAAAATAGATTTATATCTTGAGTCTCAGACAGCCTCTGCAGCATGTTTTTGCCAGGAATATTCATCTGTTCTTTTTTCTTTTTTTTAGGGAAGACAGAAAGCAGATTTCCACCTCCACTCTCGAGCCTCCCTCTCCACTGATGCTTGGGGCAACAACCCTTCAAAATTAGGTACCAATCAGTGCCAATTCCTTTGGTAACCATTGTAATAACATTAACATGATGAACTAATGAGATATTAATGCAGCTGTAATAGACATTTCCATAGGAGTTCCATTGTAATTGAGTAGGTTAATAATCTGCCTTAATCTGTGCTTGGCAAGTGTAATGCATGATGAGTAGGGAAAGGCAGAATTTTGATGACTTTCAGCTTGTAAAGTGTTTACTTTTTCAAAATGGAAAAGAAATATCTGCTTTTAAAAGCAGGTACATGAGTGAACATGGGAGAAAACTGAGCCCAGAGCGTCGTAACTCTAATTCTTCAAGGCATCTCAGAGCATTTTTATACATTTAACTTTCTAAATGGTAATAGATGTGGGGAATGGATATTTAAGATCTTTATTTGTATTCGATATGCACCCGGTAGTTCATCCATTTATTTGACTTTTAGTCTATCAATACTTAGCAATTATAATTACGGATGGCAGAGCCTTGGGAATTCAACAATAGAACAATCAGCATTGCTTTTAAAGGAAAGAAACATCACACACACTCCCGCACAGACACATACAGACACACAGGTACACACACTTACACACACACACAAACACACACAAAGAGACACACAAAAATGCACATGTACATTCACACACACAAAAGAGCTCCTATTGTTTGACAGAAATAAAGAAATAAGGTCAAGAACTTAGAAAGAAATAAAAAGGTCTGTGGTTAGGGAAAAGAGAAAGCAAAATCAAGATTGAAAAGCCACAATATTCAGAGCCTTTCAATTGGATTCAAAAAGACACCTGCAAATAACCCTGGTTTGAACTCTGCTGAAAGAGAGACGAGCGAAAGAGGAAGGCCTTTGTATGATTATTTATTCCAGCAAACAACACCACATGGCAACTCAGAGCCTTTCTATTCCCTGAGCTAATATTTGGAAGACATTGTATCTCCAGGGCAAATTCTAAGTGTTCCTCCTCTCTCTAAAGTAAAGAGGAAAGAGGAAAAAATTGGAGGTTTCCATCATCCAAGGATAAAAAGAAAATACTGATGAAATTCAATATTGAACATTGTACAAGGAAGATACAAAATTAAGAGGAAAATGCGATGACAAGCTTTGCTTAGCAAATACAAATAAAGACTACGTACATCCATGTGATTTTTTTTAAGGCAGACTGTTGTTAAATTAACTGGCAACATTTCAAAATCTCCACAACAATGAATGTTGCTGCCAATTTTATTCAAGTCTTAACCCCCTCTACATGAGATCTACTTTCCTAAACTGCTCCTAGTTGTCTCGGTTCTGCCTAGCCTGAATACAAGAGGGAGGTAGTCTATGGATTCACTAGCTTCCTCCCATCTTCCCCAATTGCATTTCCAGCTGATAATTACAATGGCCCCATTTCTCTGCTTCCCTTAGAAGAAGTAACTTCCTTAGTGTGATTCAGTACCTTCTTTCTGCCTAGAACACAGCTTCCAGGGTGTTCACTTTGCTCCCTCATCATAGCCAACTTGCAATTACTAGAGAAGATTGTCCAGGGTCTGCCTCTAGTTTCACCCAGCATTTCACTACTTACCCAACTCTTTGATCCGCTTGTAAATTTGACACCAGAAAGAGTTTTCAACACTGAGGCTTTTGAGGAACGAAACAGGCAGAGCAGGTAGGAGAAAGACCATCGTCACAGGATTCAGAAGGGCTTGTTTTCAAATTTTGGTTTCTCCACTTAGTACCTTATGTTACTTCATCTCTCTGCATTTCAGATTCCTCATATATAAAAATATCTGTATTAGTCTCCTAAGGTGCCATAACAAAATATCACAGCCAAGGTTGGTTAAACAACAGAAAGTTACTTTCTCACAGTTCTGGAGGCTAGAAGTCCAAGGTCAAGGTGCTGGCAGGATTGGTTTCTGGTGAGACCTCTCTTCCTGGTTTGCAGATAGCTGCCTTCTCCCTGTGTCCTCACATGACCTTTCCTTTGTGTGTACACAGAGAGAGAGTTCTCTGCTGTCTCTTCTTCTTTTTTTTTTTTCTCTTTTTTTCTCCCCAAAGCCCCAGTAGATAGTTGTATATCATAGCTGCACATCCTTCTAGTTGCTGTATGTGGGACGCCACCTCAGCATGGCCTGACAAGTGGTGCAATGGTGCGTGCCTGGGATCCGAACCCAGGCCGCCAGTAGCAGAGTGTGCGAACTTAACCACTAAGCCACGGGGCTGGCCCCTCTTCCTCTTCTTATAAGGAGACCAGTCCTATCAGGTTAGTCCACACCTTTATGACCTCATTTAACCTTAATTACCTTCTTAAAGGCTCTGTCTCCAAGGACAGTTACATTGAGGGTTAGGGCTTTCAACATATGGATTTGGAGAAAACACAATTCAGTCCCTCATAACAACTACCTTGAAAGATTTCAAAGATTTCCAGAGTTTTCACATTCCATTATAGAAACTCCTGCCTTGAAATGTACACAGATGGTGAGAGGAGATAGAGAAGGCCAAATGAAGGCAGCATTGTTTCAGGAACACCTCTGTGAAGAAGAAGAAGAAGGAAACTTAGCTCATATGTTTTCACTGGCTCTTATTAGTAAAGATTCTATATTTATCAGAGACAACTAAATAATGGATAATTTTATTCTTCTCTTGTATTAGGAAACATTGGGATAACCATAGTCCATATGGCCAGAATATGCAGAATTATAATTTCTGTCCCTGCCGTTGACTAATACGGTCATTTTGAATATGACAATTTCCCTCTATTTTTAGAGGAAATCAAATATTGCATAATAAACTACAGTGCAAACAAAACTATGTTATGCTTCTCAGCAATTATAAATAACCAGATCAACGCTAATCAAATTGCGGGAATATTTAATGTCTACTGAGTCCATTAGCTGTGGTGTAAGGTAAACAGAACAAATGGAGTACTCCTAATGAAAGACACAGACCATTGCTAGCTCTGCACATAACCTCTTCTGAATGGACATAGTGATGTGCAACACCTTGGGACCCTCAGGTGATTGGACCCAGGGTGGCTACCTAACCCAAAGTTTGCCTGATGCTACATTAGTCAAGGAAAGGCTATGGTTCCCACATCTTCCCAGCAACAGGGCCCATGAGGCCCATCTGTTAGCTCTATTTCCTGATAGAGTCACTGAAACCTCATAAGAACTCTTCTCCTTTTTGGGCTGGCTTGAATGAGTTTCTCTTTCTGCAATCAAGAGAACCATCACTACCAATTTTGGGCCTTTCGATGCCATCAATTCTAGGAAAACACTCAAAGCCTGAATGTCTCTCGATTCAGCGGCTCCTAAAGGACTCTTTGTTGGTATTTTGTTTATCAGATGTTATGTATCTTATTCAATTACTGTCACTCCACAGCCAAAGTGTGCAGAGACATCAGTCAGTATTGAATCACTATAACAGGATATCTCCATTTGCAAAGGATTTGTCTTGGCATCTGCAGACGAATTCACCTGTAAGCCTTAAAACATACTTTGAGCTAAAGAAAAACACTGGTTAATGTTTTCCAGCATAAAAAAAGAATCAATAGATGAGTTTTCAAATCAGGGCTCTTACCCTTCACTGTGAAGCTTAATCAAAGGATGCTGAATGTAGAAGAGGAAAAGGCCAGATCCAGAAATCAGGAGGCCTAGACACTGGTGCCTAATCGCCCAATAACTAGCTCCACAACCCTGGGCACTTGTCCACGGGAACTTGCAGTTTGTTTATGTTTCTAATGAGGATAACAACACTTTCCCAAGCTGACCGGGTCATCACGGGAGGTCAGTAAGGCGACAGATGCACAGAGATGACTGAATAGTTAAAATGCAACATCAACAGTAGGTTTTAAAAGATAATATATTATTTACTGATATGAGTAAAATTCTATCTTGATTATTTCAAAGTAGTGATTATGCTTCCATTTTGAAATGCAAGGATGTGACATTAAAATGTACAAAAATGTCCTTTTATCTAACAAGTCTCCACTTTGACATGCAAAATCTACTTAGGAGAACCAGCAAGTGAAGTCTTCTTGTAGCTCCCAACCTCAGGCTTGACTTGGACTTGAGTTGGACATGACTTGGACTTGATGGCTGACATCAATTTTCCTTCCTCACCCACACCTCACTTCCAGTCTTCCTATTTCAATCTTAAGCATCATGAGGATAGCAAGTAAATCTATTTTACGTTGCATATACTCAGTGCTCAAAAAATACTGGGTGTTCAAAAAATACTATCAAACAGTTTTCAGATAAATGAATAAAACTTCCCTGAAAATGATTTCTTCTTATGCACAAACTGTACTACTACAACACAAATTTTCTCTTCCCTTCATTTTTGTTGTTGTTGTTGAGGAAGATTCACCCTAAGCTAACATCTGTGCCAATCTTCCTCTATTTTGTATGTGGATCGCTGCCACAACATGGCCGCCAATGAGTGGTGTAGGTCCACACCCAGGAACCAAACCCAGCTGCCAAAGTGCAGTGTGCCAAACTTAACCACTAGGCCCTGGGGCTTGCCCCCTCTCTTCCCTTCATTTTTATTTAGGAATTCTCATAATATCCTTAAATATATATATATATATATATATATATATATATATATATATATTTGTATATGTATGCTAGTTTATTCCTCCAATTTGGTGTAAGTTGTTGAGGTCAGGAAATTTGTCTTTGCCTTTTTGTGTTCTCTCCATTGCCTCTAATGTGGTAGATGCTCAATAAACATCAGTTGATTGGTTGAATGATGACTTGAAATGTTAGTGAAACAACTGACAATTCATTAAAAAACAAAGATCAAATCAGTTGTGTCATGAATTGACTGAACAATGTCTCAATCTTCTAACACCCAAGTAAACTCTTCTCATTTTTAAGGAGCAGTAATTTGAACCAATATGTCCATACAGGACATTGGGAGAGTCATAAGGTTTTTAATTCTTAATCTTCTTATTCACATGTTATACTATTTTATTACTTACTCTGTATCTTCAAAGCCTACTTTGTTTTAATGGGGAAAGGCCAGCAGAAGAATATGTAACAGATACCTTTGGGAAAAGTGGAAGGAATTAACTTTGAGGTTTTCTACTTCGAAAAGATTAAAAAGCATTTTGAAATAAAACAAGTCAGCTTTCTCAACGCTGGATAATGACAGTGACTAAAAGAGTCTTTCCACCTGTATGAGCCCTGTCCTCTGTCCCCACCTCTAGCGCTGGGTAACTCACAGATATAATTTATGATGGATTCACAAACAAAATGGTCAATGGTTCAGCACAAACCAAACATGAGCAGACACATTTGTAAACCCAACCGTCATGCTGCTTACACAATCTGTTGATCCATTGAACAAATATATGTTGAAAGATTAAGCGGGAGTTGACTGCCATTCAGGAAGATAAATGTAGAGTAGACTCATTTTCCGCCTGACTTAATGCCTAAGGATTTGTATTAGAAGGATGTTGGGGAAGGGGTTGTCTGCAGGGGACAGGAGGAAGGGAAATTCCAGTCACCCAGATCTTTGGAATGAGATTATCTTGCCAAAGACCTCACACAGAGGCCATTACCAGCCATCTTCCACATCCTGGACCTTCTTTTCCCCTTATTCTTTTATTGTGGGGAAAAAAAAATCCAAGGAAATAAACAAGTACTGCAGGGGCACTTGCCTTGGCTATTCAGGCCTTGTTGATGGAACGATAGGAGACAGAATGTTTCTTACAGTACAGTTTGAGATTTAAAAGGAGAAAAACGAGTCAGGCTGTCATAAAGGCACATTGTTATCCAGCTGTCTTATAAAAGGACCGTGAGCCATTAAGCTATAGAAAGAACTGAAAGCCTGAAGCTAGAAACTCCGTGTTCCCGCTGGTGGGGCCAATGCCATCCCTGGGCAGAGAGTGGGGCCAGCCCCAATTCAGTTCATAGTCGTTGACACCTTCCTCAATTGAGGTAGGACCCCAGGCTTCTGGAGCTGCATTTGTCCAGCTTTGCTGGGCTGAAAAAGATAGCCCTTCACTGCTATTGATCCTGTTATAAGTGTTTGAGCTTCACAAGAGAGCTTTGTTAGAAAGAAAGGAAAAGAAAGAGAGGAGAGAGAGGAGGGAGACAGGAAGAAGGAAGGAAGGAAAGAAGGAAGAGAGGGAGCGAGGGAGGGAGGAAGGGAAGAAAGAAAGAAGAAAGGAGGCAGGAAGGAGGAGGAAAGAAGCACAAAAGAGAAAGAACAACCATTTGTACAACATAAGTTGAATTTCCTTGATGTGTAAATCTGGGACGTGACTACAATACAATAACGCAATCATGCTGCTTCCCTGTTTAGCAAGCTGTGAACAATTCTTGGAGACATCCAACAACTCTGGCCTGGTCGGGAATGCATTCAAAAAGAAAACCACTGAGCACGGCAAAAAGAGATGGATCCTGACCTACCAAAGTACATGTGCCAATAAGTGCACTGGAAAGCAATTCACTTTGATTCAACATTTACTGAGCGCCCAAATGGGTCATGACACAGGAGTAGCAACCACACAAGCTTACAAAAAACCTGGCTCTTGCCCTTGCAAAGTGCATATGCCAACAAAGACCATGTGGACATGTGCAGAATGGTGCTTAGATGTCCAGGGAGAGGTATATTTCCTTTTATATTAAAGAATAAGTTGAATTTTCTAAATGGGGGAGAATTTTCAGCAGGTGCTAGATTTAAGCAGTGCTATGAAGAAGTAAAGGGAGATGAGCAGGACGGTTTCACATACACAGGGTGGACACGAAGGCTGAAGAAGAAACAGTATTCAAAGTAGGCTAAGAACATCTTTATTTGCAAAGTGATGAGTTTGGAACTCAAGAGGGTGTTGGGTAAAAATGACCGAGGAAAGGTCTTGAAATTATTGTTAGCTACTCATGAGCCCTTGTTTCCATTTTTAAATGCAGTTAGTGCAAGGTGAAGAATTGCTAAAATATAAATGTATGCACATAATTCTCTAAATCAGACTTCTTTGGGTTCTCATTCTTTTTAACTTTTAATTTTGTTTCTTCTCATCAGATCTCCTACCCTGAGTCATCCCAGGCCTCCAAGTTGAAGAGGTTAATGACCAACATCTTCTAGCCCACTGTTTCAGTTTCTTGTTATTTTTGTTGTTTTATTTCACTGGGAAATTTTGCTGGGATTTAAAATGGTGCCACACAACAGGTAAGTTTGGACCATTCCTTCAACATAACACCCCCATCTTCTCCTTGGTGACACCGTTATTAGCTTTATCTTTCATGAGCACTCGACTTTCAAGTAAAACCAAAAATCCAGCAGCATAAGTCACAGTCAACAAGTTTTAGCTTTTGGAGCAGTGAGTCTTCACTCCATTTTATTGCCTTTGTTTATTTTAACCAAATATCATTGACTTTCAACTGTTTAATCTTAAGCATCTGATTTCTCCTCTTCTTGGATGGCTAGAACGTGGCAAGCCAAAATGTTAACTACAAGAATAGAAAAGAAGAGACACTGAACCTAATTAATTCACTGGAAATGGTTTACAGTCTAAAGAAAGTATGGCCATCTGGGTCAAGTCATTGTAGGTTACGGGCTCAGCTTTCCGTTTGGTTTGGCTTGGGCTGGGGGAAGTCTTCCCTCCTCTCGCCCTTCTACACTTATGTCGAGCAGCACAGTGTCAGATGTTCTCTGACTAGTTCCAGGTCTTCTGCAAGGCTACCCCCTTAGGCAAGCAAATCTATGTGAATCTTGCACACGACGGAAACTGGAAAGCATTCTCACATATGTTCATACAGCTTCCTAAACTTATTTTTCCTCTGCCCTGGAGTACACAGGGAACATAGGGGTGTATGGGCCACTCACCGGATCCAATCACCTCAGGTCCAGGTAAACAACTCTGTTTTAAAATACCTCCACAGGTGAGGATGAACTAGCTGACAGCAGAGCATAATCTGAGAGAGTCTTTTCACTCAACCTGGGCAAAGACTAGTGCAGGCTCTCCTGACTGATCTGTGGCTCTCCCAGGGTAGGAAACAGGATGCATGTGGGCTCAACCCCACTTTGGCAAAAGGTTATACGGCCTGGATGCCCCTCAACAGAGGAGTCCAGAAGGACTAACTGGTCATTGGGGAATTTCAAGGAGAAGAAAAGTTAATGATTCTGCCACAAAATTCTATTCTGGATTGAAAAAAGAACTCTGTTTTTATCCCCTAAGCCTAGGAGAAAGTCTTCCAGAATAGCAAAACTAATGGTAGCCAAAGCTAATGGAGTGTTCTAAAAAGTATTTTATTCTTTCTCAATGAAGCTCCATGTGTATGATGACATTTTCAGAAGGAGCTAAAAGCTATTTTGCCAAAATTAAAAGTGCAGTGAGGAAATCTGCTCCAAATACAATGGTCTGCTGGCTTTGAAATATTGCTGCAGAGACAAGCCCCATGGTGCTGGAGAAGACCTGAATCAGCAGAAGGCAGAGGGAGCATGAGACGGTATTTATTATGTCTTGAGACGACTCCATAGGTCACCACTGACTTCTGTTTACACTGCGCTGACCCTTCACACACCAGAGCAGTTTGTTCAGCTGGGATCTACGACCAAGAGCACATGCAGTATGTCATCCGCAGAGCCCTGCTCTAGCCAACTGGTACACCCAAGGAAAGCAGTAGTACGTATATATCAAGAAATGTCCATCAACCTGAAGTTCTTCAAATTGTCTGTTTCTCATTTTGCACTTTTGTACTGATAAAAATTTATGTGTCTTGGGATACTAGTGTAAAGCATGATCCTAACAGACTGGATTTTAACCAGTGATTATTTCCACTTTACATTATGGTAATTGGAAAATGAGCCTGTAGAAACCATCCTGTCTCTAGGTCATAATTTCACCCATCTCAGTTAGGATGTTTTCAAACACCGAAGTGCAATATAAGACTTTTCTAACAGTCTGTGCTGACTCTTTTGCAAGGGATTATTTGAGGTCCCCAAGCTGTGGTCATAAAGAAATCACGGGCAGTTCTTTTATTCTCTGAGGTTAATGTCTATGTTCTGATTTATTGGGGTCTGTTTCTTGAATTTGGACCTCCCTGATCATTTTATCCACCCACTCAAAAGCAGAAGATGCCTCCTGTTCTTCCTGGATGTGAGAGCTCAAGTATACTGTCACAGGAAAAATGTTTTGTGGCTTTTTTTTTAGGCCCAAAACAGTCTCATACACGTGCAATAAAGGCAATAATAATATAGTGTTTGTTTCCCAGACAAAACTCCAATTCTAGGGACTGGACTACTTCAGTCAGTCACTCCTGACCTACAGTATTAGCTCATGTGGGGTCTCTTAAAGAGGAAACTCCATATAGAGATTACCCTTGGTGATGGCCTCCTCCAGAAAACCTTCCACATCTGCCCTTCCCCTGTGTCCACTTAGCACCTTTACTACTCCCTTTCACAGCACTCAACACTGTGCAATCATCCCACACAACTGGCTATTTAAGGGCATGATCTTACTCATCCACAGAGCCCCAGTGCTGGCACAGTGCCTGACACACAGAAGGCAATCAATCAATGTTGTATGAAGGAATGAGGCCGAGTCTAGGGCACCACATCATGGTATGTTACGTCTGGAGAGAATCCACAGTGATAGTGAGCTCATCTCCTTCATCAACAGTCGTGTTTGCTCTTTCTTTCCTCAACCATTAGGTGCTGTTCTGAAGCCCAAGGAGAGACACGCTTAGTAGCAGGCATATGCTTAGTGACTGAACGAGTGTGGAAGCCTCTCCGAATTGTAAGAGCTTCAGGGCGGGGGCCATGCCTCATTTATCCAGGGTCCTCAGTCACTGGCTTTTAGCAGATGCTTAATAGAAGTGTAGTGAATAAACCTGATCTTTTACTCTACAAAAAGTTATGAGACACAGTATGTCTTATAATACAAATGACTGGAAACTGAAAGTTTACAATATATTCTTGACTGAAGGAGTAGACAGTGATTCTTTTACTTCTTCCTTAAAACCCACTGGAATTCTGGGCTCTGGGGCCCTGGATTTCTTTAAAAAAGAAATAGAAAAGAAAAAAAGAGAAAGAGAGAGAGAGAGAAGAAGGGGGGGGAGGAGGAGGGAAGGGGAGGAAAGAGGTAGGAAAGGGAGCAGGAGAGGAAAGAAGGAGAGAGGAGGAGAGAAAATAAAATAAAAGATAAAAAGAAGAGAAGAAAGGGGGCCAGCCCGATGGCGTAGCGGTTAAGTGTGTGTGCTCCACTGCAGCAGCGCAGGGTAGCAGGTTCGGATCCCAGGCGCACACCAACGCACTGCTTGTCAAGCCATGCTGTGGCAGGTGTCCCACATATAAAGTAGAGGAAGATGGGCACAGATGTTAGCCCAGGGCCAATCTTCCTTAGCAAAAAGAGGAGGATTGGCGACAGATGTTAGCTCAGGGCTAATCTTCCTCACAAAAAAAAAAAAAAAAGAAGTGAGGAAAGGAAGAAGAAAGGAAAGAAGGAAGTGACGGGAAACCACAGCTCCATGTCTAACATCAGGAATGACTGGATAATGAAAGAAGGAATGTTGACGAACATAAAGTGATCAAGTAAGCACTGTTTTTTAAAGACGAAACAAAATAGAACTTAGAATTCTATTTCCAGCAAAATGGCAGACTAATCCCTCCAGGCGTAACTAAAATGCTGAATAAAATATTTAAAATGTTATTTGAATGCACGGCTTGGCTGGCAAGAAAATACAGGGCTGTATTGGAGGCCAGAGATGAAAAGTGTGAATCTAGAAAGTTAAGCCAGCAGCAGAGAAAGAGCTTGTCTTTCTATCTACAAATCCTGAAGAGGCCCAGAACTTATTTTTCACTGGCCTGCACCCAGTACAACTTGGGGGCTCTAGCAAAGGAACAGGTCAGATTGGAAAGCTCTGGCATAAAGCTGGCTCCCCCAAACATATACATTCTCAGAGGGGAAGGGAAAGAAACATTCCACACACTCTACAGAGGGAGATATTGGGCATCTATGCTTCGTTGGGCTTTGGCCTTGGATTCGGGTGGAGTAGAAAAAAAATTAAGCCCTGAGAATTTCTAACCACAAGCCCCGTTTATGTGGATGTGATGTCAGAACTCCCGCTGTGTGACTCCCAAGAAAATCCATATGGAAAAAAAAATCTTTAAGTGGTCCAGCCATCACACCCACAAGGTACGAACGAAAGAGAGAAAAGAAGAAAGACAAGCCACTTCCATTTCCCAAAAGCTGTACACACCAATTCTGGCCACACCTTACTCATATGCCCATACCTAGCTGTGTATTCTGGGTTCCAGGGTCCTATGGACGAAGAGAAACAGAAGAACGAATATGGGGGGTGGGGAGTGGGAGTGAGCTCTGCCTTTATTTTCAAATATTGAGATGACCCCCAAGAGAGAATTAAGGTAATATTTGTTCCTTGGACATCTTTCTGGTTAATAATGGATAGGATTTTTGAGCCTTACTGTAGAATAAATCAATTTTGTTTGCCTTCAAATTTTCATTAAAAAAGATAACTAGATAAAAAAATATATTTGAAATTGGGAATCAATTTCTTAAATAATAAGAAAAAGGGAAGAAGAATCCAAGAGCAGGAAATTATATGAGCTGCAACTAAAGTTCTTTTTCTAGGGGAACTTGAAGTCCCTAGGATAGACAAAACTGATCAGAACTGAAGCAGCCTTATTGTTTCTTCTCTGTTTCCTTGCATTTTGCTCCTCATAACACAAATTTCCTCAAAAGAGTATAGTGGCAAAGCTCTCCTGCCGAGCTGGAAAAACAGGGAAATAACTGAATGGGTTTCCTTTTGATGGAATGACTTGCTTAGGGCTTTTTTTTTAGGTTTCTGAATAAAGCATAGGAAATTGCCATCTTAAATTTTAAAAAGGTTTAAAAGGGGACATTTTCTGTAATAAGATAGCATCTTAAAAAAAAAAAAAATCCACAGCTAATGCTATTAAATGTTCTTGGCAGAAAGGAATTGTAAGTTTCCCTTCATAGGATTAGCTTTACATTAAAAAAAAAAAAAATTCCAGCACCAAATCTGAAAATCCACAACAGAGGCAGGTGCAATTTTCCAGAAATAAGGGAGATATTCTATTTCTTGTGTCATGTTTCCAGCTAATCTACAAGAAAAAATAAAATGTACTGTTGTGCAAATATCAAAATGACGGGGACTGGTGGGAATGATTATTCTGGCTGAGTTAAAGAGAGAACTAAATGATGAGCTGGTTTGGGGATGCAAAGAGGTCACTCACGCACACTCTTGCACACTCAACCATACACCTATATACATACACCTTTGTGTGAGTCACAACCATGATATTAGCACAAAAGATTTCCAAATGATTCAGCCCTCTTATCTGAATTTTCAGTATCTCTACTTGGTCGCTGCCCGTGGATAGCAATTAATCTGCTATAATCTAGTGCTACAAGAGGGGAGGAGAACAAACAGAAAGCCTCTGCTGAACGGTTTCTGAAGAGCCCATGCGACAGAGCTGTTTTGTTCTCTAGCATTAAATGAATCTAGATTTATTTGTTAAGTAGACTCCTTGTAGCATGTCACGCAGCAATCCTCTGAATGTGTCATCTTTCTTTCCCCTCTATTTCTGAGACTTCCTGGGTCCATGATAGTAACGTACCAAAGGTAGAATTTATCCAATGGGCTTAACTCTCTGAAAAGATTGGGATTGTGAAAAATATTAAAGATATTTAGCTAGGTCACAATTTGATAAGGGTGTATTTTGTAGGATTGTTTTTGGTTCAATGTAACGTAGATCCACACAAAAAAGCTTAACCAAATAGGGTTTTATTTTCCTCTCGTAACAAGTCTAGGAGTGTGCCATCCTGTTTGACTATTTCCTTCTTTTCACTCTGCCATCTTTAGCATTTTACTTTCATCCTCATGGGCTCAATATGGCAGCTATACCTCCAAGAATCACATCCAAATTCCAGACAGGAAAAAGAAACAAGTGACAAAGAGGAAAAGGAAATGTCTATATCAGAAAAGCAAAAGTTTCCTAGATATCCCTAGTAACATTGAACTTATGTCTTGTTGGCCAGAATTAAAAGAAAACTCCAAGGAAGGATAGACAATGGGCTGTTTTCATTGGACATATTGCCACCTCAAACAAATCGAGGTTCTAATAGGAAGAATAAGAAAGAATAGTATAAATATTTAGTGCCGAAATTCTAGAATTTCAATCCGTGGAGAAAGCAATTAAGCTTCTCAGAGGAAAGTATAATATCATAGTCACTTCTTGCTCTCCAAAAGCTGCCGCACAGCTCATCATCATTCAACAACTATTTCTTGAGCTCCCATTGTATGCCAGGTGCTATTTTAGGTGCTTGGGAAACACCCAGGTAAAAATTCTTGTCCCCTTAGATCTTACATTCCAGCAGGCAGAGACAGATAATAAACTATGGTCATGATAAATAAAGTCTATAGTCTGTTCAAAGATGATATACTCTATGGAAATAAGAAAAAGTATAGCTGAGCAAAGGAGAATTAGGAGTGGAGTGGAATAGATGAAATAACAAAAATAATAAAAAAATAACATCAGAATTCTGTATTAATTTGTTCTCTCGTACCTCAGACCCTTCTCATTTCTGGAACGTACAGTATATTTTATCTTGGAGAAAAGAGTTCATTATTTTTTCAACTCCTATTCTTAAAAGTGCTGAATCCAACTGCTGTTATTTACACAAGAAATGTCAATGATTAGGTCGGGTGGTGTGGGAGGCTAGATACTGCTTCATACAGAGGGAACTGTCTGCAATTTACTTAAAAGGTCTAATTCCATAAGGAAGAAGGAAAATTGTGAGGGAAAAAAGAGCGACCAACAAAGAGAAGACGCTCTCCTGACCTGATACCTTTTGAGTGTCAGAGTGTGGCCTTTCTGGGAGATGCAACTTTTCAATGGGCATCGTGCAACTGGATTAACTCTCCTCTGCTTTAAATCATAAAAATAAGAACCACACACACACACACACACACACACACAAGAAGTTACATTTCAGATTTAAAAAAAACCAAAATCAACATCTCCCAAGGGATTAGGGTTTGATTGATTTTATTTAAAGTCTAGGTGGGTTTCTGACCACTAAATATTTGCTTAATTATCCCAGCAATGAAGAGTGATGCTCTCATTAGCAGGGGTTAGAAGCCCATCTGTGTTCTCTGTCGGTTTTTTTGTACAGGATTGTAAACCTGCAAATTGCACGTACAGTTGGGGAGTTGGAAAATTATAATTGCAGCTCTGATATTCATTATCCCATGAACCTGGACAAAGTGATTTTTTTCCCTGGGTTTTGGCCTATTTGTGCATAAATTGTAGTTAATAGTACTCCACTGCAATACCCAATTTCAATATTTTTATGCTAAGCCACAAGTCTTGCCGTATGTACTACTCATTGGCAAAAAGTGATGCTCTCCCAGATCCTGAGGCCGAGGTTATTACACAGAGCCCAAAGAGGCTGCCGCACAATTAGAAAGCAAAGGGAATCTGATCAGTTTGGAATTTGCAAATGCAGAAATCAAATGTGCCACATCCTGACCCTGAAGAAAACCTAGTGAATGCTTCTCCAGAAGGATGTGAGATGCTGTGAGTTGAATTTCATGAGTGTTTATGGAAATGACCAATCCAAAGTCATTTGATAATTACTCTCAGCATGGGCAAATCTAGATTTTGAGAAGCCTGGAGCTTTTACATTTTTTTCAGGGAGAGGGAAGTGTTCTTCAGTAAAAGGAATACTTAGTGAATATTTCTGTAGACTGAAAAAAAGTCACAACACATTATAAATTTTTTTTTGGTGGGGAAGATTGTTCCTGACCTAATATCTCTGCCAATCCTCCTCTATTTTTATGTGGGATGCCTCGACAGCATGGCTTGATGAGCGGTGTAGGTCCACACCCGGGATCTGAACCCACGAACCCTAGGCCGCTGAAGCGGAGCACACCAACTTAACCACTACACCACTGAGCTGGCCCCAGGTTATAAATTTTTTTAAATGGGAAATATCACAGAAGTCACAAAATCTGTAAAAATACTCAGATTTGCAACTATCTGACGCACCTCCATATTTCCCTACATTTTTTGTCTACATCCTTGACCGTGTCTTCACACAACAACAGTTGTGGAAAGCATTTTCAGAGGCAGATTTACCGTGAATTGGATGAAGCTTCAGCTTCAGGGCCCCTCACTCCCACGGGTTCCTTGCAAGGCCCTATACAAATTTTACATCTTCCTCAATTCCCATCACAAAAGAAAAAAAAATTGTGGTGTCTCCATAACTGTGTGTGTTGCATTATCAGGTTACATTCCTGAGAGGAAAGAACGTCCATTTACTAGGCGTCAATGAGAACCAAATTTTCTACTAAGAGCTGATGACTAGATAAATTTTCCACATTATCTTCTGACGCTATGCGTTTCAAATTTTGTTTTTCCTCCACTACTCTCAGCCTTACTGTGCTGGGCTCTATGAGACACGGTCACAGTGCAAACAACTCCTTTCCCACATCTTATGGGCTCCAGGCTCATGTCCAAACAATATTCCCAAACCATTCCCTCTCCACTGCTCAGTTTTGCCTTTCTTCGGGTTGGCTTTATTCCCAGGTGAGCTCTTCCCACAAATGGTCACCTTCAGCTCCAGGTTGACGTGGGCCCAAATCTGCAATCTCTGTGGAAAGAGTCTCAGATTTAGAAAATGCCAATGATCCTACCCATGAAGATGGTTGGAGGGGAGGCATATATAGGTGGAGGTGTTCCACCCAGCCTGCATTTCAGGGACTGAGAATGGGGAATAGGTGGATCCCTAAAAAAATCCAGCAGCTGAGTAGGAGAGAAAAGACTGCTGTGGAATTCTCCTACAAAGCACATCTCAGGTAGAGAAGAAAACAAGAGCAAAAGCTCAAATGTTTACTGAGTACATACTGCCCTGGGTCTGGGAGAATACAAAGGCGAGAAGGATGAGATTCTCCCTCTGGTAGGGGGGTAAGGTGTGTCTGAAAAATAAACAAGCAAGCCAAGATAGGAAGTTGAGTAAAGTTCTAAAAGGGTTGATAAATGCCATTTGTTCAGAGAAGCCAGAGAGATCTCTTTCAGCTGGAAGGACTGGAAACTTTTTCAGAAAAGACACGGCACCTACATTGGATTTTGAAGGAGCTTGTAGGAAAAACGGTGTTCATAAACCATCTGAAAATCGAAATTTCTCAAAAGCAGCCCTAGCATTGGCTTTGCAGCTATGGAGTTATTTAGAGTTCTGGTACCTCAGAACTTCCAACCATTTCTCAAATCATCATCTTGGTCAAAGATTAGAGTGGAAACAAAGGCAGATAAGAAAGGGTACAGGTTGGTTTGTATTGTGGCAAGAGTTACATCGCCTGAACTAAAATCTCCATTTTAAATTTTATGTAATTATATCATCTTGCATTTGTTCCTTTATTCACCAATTTAACTAGACCTCTTTGTTTTATTGAGGTAAAATTCACATAACCTAAAATCAACCATTTTCAAGTGTACAGTTCACTGGCATTTAGTACTTCACAATGTTGCTCAATCATCATCTCTATGTAGTTCCAAAACATTTTCATCTCCCCAAAAGGAAAACCCATACCCACTGCTCATTACCCCATCCACCCACATCCCTCAGCCCCTGGCAACCACTAATCTGCTTTCTGTCTCTACGGATGTGCCAATTCTGGACATTTCATATAAATGGAGTCATATAATATGTGGCTTTTTGTGTCTGGCTTTTTTCACTCAACATAATGTTTTCGAGGGTAACTTGGCCTCCTTCAATATCCCTTCTCACATTCTCCAACGTGGAGCTATATATATTAACTTTCTACCTAAATTCCACAGCCTAGCAGCACTCCTGTGATAGGCCTTCTGACACCCAATGTCCACTCACCCTGCTATCGGTATGTCCCCAGAAGTCATGTCTGAAGAACTCCTGTGGGCTCTTCTGGAGTCATAAGCAAGGGTTCGTTTGTTGTATAATGATTGGTAAGTTAGCTGGTTGCATGTGGGGTGCTTGCAGACTCCAAAATACAATCTTTGGCCAAAAAGAACCACTTCTCCAAGGACGGCCAGTCAAGGAAAGCCCAGGATGTAGGCAGGAAACAGGGTGACGGAGGCTGACTCAGGATCCCAGCTCAGCCTTCAATACTCCCTAAAGCTTCTTACTCTTTATCACAAAATTTAAAATCTGGAAAGGTTCTTAGAGAACATGAGTTTTTTAGAGAATGAACCTGAGGCCCTAGAAGATTAAAAAAAATTACTCAAGATCACACAGGTAGAGCAAGAGAGTCTATATAAAAGCTCAGAAATTGTCAAGCTAAATTCAGCGCTCTCTGATATGACATCGTGCCCACTACTTTTCCTCTAGAAGCAAGAACCCAACATAACACAGGCAGTGGTCTAGAGAAAACCTCTCAACTCTGGAACAGCTGAGAGGAGTCTCATTTAACTATTTTTTAATCTGTGCAAATAATAAAGGGGATAACAATGCCATTCACAAGGGAATAGGAACTAGTATATCAAAACTGAGAGCAATTTTGATCGCAATTTACAAGCATATGAATGGACAGGCAATGCTTTCTATCATGGATAAATTTGGAGCTACCATTCCAGTGATTTTCCCCTGAGTGAGGTTTCTCTTTGTCAATATGGCTTATGTCTTCTGCTTTATAGCAACGATGGTCTGCGTCCAACCATCTCATTTCAGATTTGCTCCCAAGGGTGCTGAAAGTGAATGACCCAGGAGCGGGAGAGAGTGTGGGTTAGGGGACAATGCTGAGGATTCAAAGGCAGTCAGGGCATCTAACTCATTCAGGAGCAGCAAAACTGCTCTTCTCCCTCTCCAAAAACATCGCTCATAAATGGGAGCTCAGATCCTTCTAGGTAGAAATAAATGCAAGCCTGTAAATACCATGTCAGGATCTTGATTTTTTTTGTAACATAAAGTTAACGATGCTTAAAATATGCACGATATGTACCCCTGTGGAACACTAAATTATCTTGATGTCTGAACTTCTGAGGATGGTCTATAAAGAAAATAATTCAGAAGTGAGTAGAAATAGACGGAATCATAAAGTGCAATTAGGGAGGGTGGCGGGGAAGCCCCAGATGTGCATGCAGCAGAACCGAGGGGGGAACAAAACAACGCTCCGATGTGCTCATCTTTGTTTCTTAATCTCATCTTTGAAAGATTTACTTCCTGGATTTTTGCCTGAGAGATTTGTGAGCATTTCCTTGAAACAATTTACTTTCTCTATTTAACTCAGGGAAACAGTGCTTTCAAAAACAAGCCAACTGGACCATTTTCTCCCTGCAGAGCACAACACTCAAACCCTCTGCACCTAAAACAAACAAATAAACCCCCTCCCCCCCAAAAAATCTTCTAACTAATATTTAGGCTTTCAAAAGCAGGTTGGCTGCGAGCCTCGCCAGGATAATCATTTGCACCCTCCTTCAGCCACACATAATACAGTCTTTATTCAGCAAATAGCAAAGTCGTTTCCCAGTAAGTCAAAGGTCACTTTTTTGCTGTATTAATAGCTGCTCTGGGAGGGTCAGTGTTGTGCTATCCACATTTTTTCCAGGGCCTGGAGATGCAATTTCCTACAATCTGCAGGCAATTTCCCACCAATTTTCTTGGGGAGCTAATAGGCTGTGACAGGAGACGGAGCTAGCAAGCAGCAGGCGGCTTCAGAAAAGACAAATTGCATCTCTGCCACCTAACTGGGCAATCTAGATCGACAGAGTTTACAGCTTTGTAGTGTTATTGGGCCCCATGCTAACAGCAAATCATTCACGCTGCTCGCTGAATTTCATATTCCCTTCCTCCTGAATTTGTTATTGCCACATATCACTTTGCAGCACTTTCCCTGGAAATTGCAGTAAAAAGGGGATCACATATATATTAGTGACTTAAATGCCTCCTAAATTGCTTACCAGAAATTATTAGCATTCCATAATTTCTGTTTACGGAGTTAGGGCTGAGCTGGTAATTTTTAAGTGATGGGCTAGGAAGGTTGGAAAGAAGAGCCAGAAAGGGGTGAAGCATGTATTGTGCAACAGGTTGTAGCCCTTTGGCCAGAACACAGAGACTATTTCTTCTACCTGGTAGGTCCATGCACTGGTGTACAGTCAAATGCATTTCAAAAAATTATATAAACGTTTGCAAAACATGCTCGCCACACTGATTTATGCCTTGCCTGGATTGTTTTTCAAAAGTTAACATTTTAATATAACAGTGGAAATGCTTTCATAGAATTAAATAGAAACACCCTTATTTTGATTTAAATATTTTTCTCATTATGTAAGTGATACACATTCAACCTAAAAGATTTAGAAAGGATAAGTAAGCAAAGGGAAAAAAGTCTAATTAAAGAAACACCTAGTCATTGTAGCAACTCAAGCATTTTTGTAGTTAATTTTAAAAAGACCTACTCTCTGCCAGGCATGGCACAAAAATGAAATCAGACGGGCTCCTACTGCTGGGGATTACACAGTCTAGTGGAGGAGACAGGCGTGCAGACAGATAAACAAGAAGACACTGTGCCCCAGCTGTCTGAATGCCACTTTTGAAGAAAGGGGGAACAGACTAGCTGCAAGAGCTAAACTGAGGTGAGAAGCAGAACAGCTCAGATGGAGTTAAATGGTGCAGGTGAGTAAACAGCAGACACTGAGTCAGCTCTGCTTTCCTAAAGTGGTTCTATCAGAGAGGATCAATATGGAAAGAGGAATCAATGCGCTCTACTTTTATTTGCATCTAGAGACTATCACTTGAAGAGCATAGAAACAGGAAAGTTTTGGCCAAGGTGATCTAGGTGGTTATGGCTGTACTAACATTAGGGTAATTATACTCTCACTGTGGTGGAAGAAGGCAGGAGACAGCCTCAGGGTTATAGGAATCTTCATGGGAAAGGGTGTTGAGCAGAGTGTGTGCCAGAGAGAAAAGCAGAATTCCTAGCTAAGCTTATGAACCTCTTCCTAAATGATATCTATCTCCAAAAACTTAGAGAAGCCTGGGGTGATTAAAAAAAAAAAGACTCCAGGAAGGCTAATCACTTCCTAGAGATTAGTAAGTACCTGATCTTTACAGATTAGTAAAAACTGAAGTAGAAATACTTTCCACTTCTTTGGGCTTGATCAGGCGGCCACTGGAAGGATAGTGTGCTCTCTGCCATATTCACCAATACTGCCATAACAAGTAGTGTTATGATGCGTTCTTTGTCAGCTTATTATCATACCAGGTATGCATAAAGGTAAGCAAAAAGGATCACCTCAAAGGGGGAAAAAGGAACACGTTTTGGTGTAGAAATTTTTAAACTTTGGCATTTGTAGGATTGATTTCAAGCAGATCACCCTGGCTTGCTAGTTGTGGGGACAGGCAGAGGAAGTTCACCCAAGCGATAGAAATGTGAAGGATAGAATGGCCAGCACTGGCAGGGCCCCTTGCACAGGGGAGGCTTACAAGAAATGGCAGTTCCTCCTCTTCCTCCTCCCTCCCATCCCTCCTCCTCCTCCTCCTTCTCGCCAGTTGGCAATGGATATTCTGTTCCCCCCTGCCCAAGCCATCCCTGACACATGAAGCGCAAAGCCTCTCCCAGGGCTCGAGGTTGCACATGGATTCAGCCCAAGCACTGGGTATAGTGTTCTCTCTCCATCCTTTCTCTTCCCTTTCTATGTCACTGCATTTCTCTTGGTCATAACTGCCAAATGGGAGAACCATTATTATTAGAATATTATTGCTCCGTGAGTGGATGTCCTCAGTTTCTTCTTGTCATTTCTAGACATTAGGGTTTTTAATCAGATTCTGTACCACTTCTCATATGCTACATTCACTTCTCTTTTTCCTTGAGTATCAGAAAAGTGAACCCTAAAGTTAATACCACTGGAACCATAAGACAGAAAATGGCACCCTGTGGCTTGGATGAGTCAAAGAGCTTCACTGAACATCTCACTTCCTACTTCAAGAATTAGCTAAGGGAGAGAATGGAGCTCATTGAATTTCTTTCACAGATAAAGACAAGTTAAGGACTTGTCCAAGATCCCTCAATCTCAAAATTAAAAGAAAAATTTACAGGCACATTTTTATGACTTTCGTGGACTCAGATACAAAGGGTTCAGATCCTATGACTTTTCTGGGGGCACTCAAGAATTAGGAAGAAACTAGGAAAGGTCACTGGTGAGACAAAAAATTCCATCTTTCATTTCCACTTAAACTTTAATACTAAATGCATGGTTAGTATTAAAGGTTCAGTCAGTTACTGAATCTAAGAATATTTAGAAAGAAATGATGGTGAATAAAATTAGTAAGGCTTGCAATTTTTCATAACATGAATAAATGAGATAGAATTAAAAATATTTCCTACTTAAATTAACATTGTCCAGTGGGAAAGCAAATTAGTTTATACTTAGTAGAAGGATACATAAAATTTTACTATAATTCAGCCCTAAGGAATTTTTTAATTACCTCAATAATGAAAAATGCAAAATTACTGAAGTGAGTATGCTGGGATCTTTCAACACCCATTCCTCAGCTTTCAACCACTTGCCATTTTAATATCCAATTTCAGAAATATTATATTTCCAAAATGTTTGGCCCTTCAAAAGACAAGACTGGATGCAAGATTACATCTAGCAATAACTTGCATTCAACAAGGAGGAAAAAAATGGTAATATCCACAGATTGTACAGATCCAACTGAGTTTAAATGCCAGCCAGTCATTTCTTAATCAGGAGAAGTGACAAAATCACAAATTCCATTGCTGCTCTGTCTTCAGAATTAGGTCCAACAAATCAAAAATAACGACCTTCACTAGTTTGTGTGGTCTGGCAAAGGATTAAGCCAAAAAAATAAAATATTTTCCCAATCAGCAAATGTTCCTATGAATGGATTGGCCAACAACCCCAAATGCATATTTTTGAATTATATCTTGCATGCAATCCCATTTTTCCAACGATCCATTAGTTAACCAGAAATACTGTACATATTTTAATGGGTTAGGAGACCTGAAGGGAATTGATGCATCTCAAATGAATGCCTCAGGGGACTCTGGTTTATTGCATAGAAGATAATTCTTTCCTGAAAAGGAGCAAGCTTCATTTGAAATTAAGATTTGGAGATCATAAACAGAATCAATTGAGCCAAGAAGTCTTTTGTAATGTATGGTGCATGGGAGGCAAATGAGAGTTTGCAGGTTATATGGGAAGTAAGAGGAAGGCCTAGCAGAGTGACAGAAACCTTTTCCCCTACTTGTGTCACTTCAGAGCCTGTAAACAGTACATTTTGTGAAGGAGACTTAAAGGATTTTCCTGGTCAATGTGCCACACTAAGAAGTTCATTCTTGAGAGAGAGAGAGAGACAGAGAATAAATATTGGTCGTGTTCCAGAATATCTTGACGCAGTTAACCACAAAATAACTTATTAGCTTATTGTAAGTGCAGCCAGTTTTTAAAGTAATGGAGTAATCCACTGTGGACTGCAGCAAGGAAGTGGAACAAAGGGTGTGAAATGAACAGATGGATTTGATTTTAAACAAATTAGACCCATGACAAGGGATGTAACAAGTCATTTTTCAGTTTTCCATGCTATGGGTTAACTTCCCTTCGTGACCTTCCTAGCCTGCTAGCTCAATTTCCCCTACCAGGAACTCAGGCCTTTCTGGGAGAAGAGCTTTTGTGCTTTGCAGTTGTAAACTACTGTCTCTTCCTTCTACTAAACGGATGAAACAGGCACCATAGGGGTGGCCTCAACAGAACACTTGATTATTCCATCTCCAAACTATTTGTTCTCTTAATCTCGGACTCATTCCTGGACACAGTGATAAAACAAGAACAAATGTTCAGGAGATGACACACCTTTTTAACTCTCGATTCTGAGAGTCAACAATCCCATATTGGCATACCCATCGATGTGGCTGATGGGTCATCAGCTCATGACCTGGGTCATCTTTGGCCCTTCCACTCTTTCTTTAAACCCACTCCTGCTCCCTTGCCCCAACTTCATGTGCTCAGTGGCTGAAAGCTGCCAGAGGTGGCCCCCTCTGCAGTGAGGCACACCCCTCCTCTAAACCTGAACCTGAACCCTAGCAGTATCCACTGCCTCAAATGTCTGCCTCAAAATGTCCTGCTATCTTCTCACCACCTCAGTAAAACTCCCATATTCTTACTGCTAATGTCAATTAGAGTTTTAGAGGCAAATAACGGGTGTAAAAATTCATACTAATAAGTGAATGACTGGCCCCTTTGACCTAAACTACAAGTCTCCTAATTGACCCTTCCCTCTAGTCCACCTTCATAGAGCTACTAGGGTGATCTGTCTAAAATGAAAACCTGACCAAGTTCTGATGGTTCCCTGTGATCCAAAGAAAATGTTGAAGCCCCCACCCTCACTCCATATGCATCCCCACTCTACCCAAATACTCACTATTTCTGTCCAGGACTGAAATTCTGCTCCTCCCTCTTCCTGCCACAGAACCATACTGAAATATTTATCTTTCCTCTGAACTTTCTTAACTCAACTTATAACACACTTCCTCAATCATAACCATTTAACAAAATCTGAGTCCAAAATCTTAGTTCAAGCATCACCTCCTCTGGAAATTTCCCTGATTCACATCCACCCAGCAAATGTTGTGGCTCACTCCTTGGTGTCTGAATCTTACCTAGTTCATGACAGCAACTCTCAGCAGGATTCACTTGAGTTGTGCAAATTCAACCCTGCCAAAATTGTTCCATTAATCAGCTATAAAATGTGCCTGACATGACACTTGTGTATTAAGTACAGAAAAACAAAATAATCCAGTGTGTGAACCAACATCAAAACATAAGTGTGGTAGAGAAGAGCTAACTCAAGGAGGAGGCTTGTAGCTTGTTCCCATTCCCATAACGAGGGACACCGAGGCAGTGCCCTTTGGTCTCATCCTATAGTTAGATGCAAGGCGAAGGCCTACTGGGGCTGAGGGATGGGGAAGCCACGAAGGTTCCAGAGATGATGTCAGCACTCAAAGCCATTGTGTGAACTGGTGAGGACCGCCTGTCTTCCATTTCTCCCAAATACACTCTCCAAACCCCTCTTACCTACAGAGAAGTCTGTCATAGTCAGCCTAGTTCTCCGTTTTGTGGTGATGCAGAATCCAGAAAATGCACAGCAGGAACAGCATGAGAGAGGCCACAGGAACAGGGATGCTCTCTGCTTGCCATCAGCTCTCAGGGCCTTGTTTCCAGGCGGAGGGAACATGTGGGGCAGGAAGAGAGCTGAACAAGGAGCTGACAGGCGAGCGTGAGAAGGGGGAGAGGAACTGAAAAGGTACATGGGTTGGGTCTAGGAGATTCTTCAGGTTGAGCAAGAGAGAGGCTTTGAGACCATTGAGAGGAGAGAAAAATTCGGCAACAGAGGAAGGCGCTGTTGAGAAGTGTTGCTGTGGATCTCGTGGGAATGTAAAGATGGACTTCACTCAAAATGGTGCTTGCCTTGGGGTGTGGGTATTGACTGAGAAGGGGCACAAAGGAGCTTTCTGTGGTTCTTCGGTGGTTCTGGAAAAATTCCATATCTTGATCTGGGTGGTATGGGCTTGCCAGAGAAAATACAAGACAAACTAATACAAAATATGTATTTGTTATTTATCTGAAATTCAGATTTCACTGGGTGTGTTGTATTTGGATTTGCTAAATATGGCAATCCTAAGGTGATAGTTACACAGGTGTAGACCAGTGTAACCAGCTTCTCAGTTGGGGGTGATTTTGCTCCAGACAACCTTTGGCAACGTTGGGGAACATTTTTAGTTGTCACGACTTGTATGGGCATGCGACTGGCACCTAGAGGGTAGGATGCTGCTAAACATCCTACATTGCACAGAACTGTCACCACAACAAAACATTATCCAGCCCAAATAGTGTCAATAGTGCACATCTATGTAACAATTCAGCAGCTGACACTTGCTAACATTCTTTTTATTGTATGTATATCACAATAAATTTATGAGAAAAAGAAATTCTGAATTAATAACATTATTTACTCTGCAATTTAAAGACCTTAAAATAGGTAAAACTTTAAGTGGGATAATGCATCTCAACAACATCAGGAAAAAAAATGATTTTTAAATTTTGTTGTGTGTGTGAGGAAGATTAGCCCTGAGCTAACATGTGATGCCAATCCTCCTCTTTTTGCAGAGGAAGACTGGCCCTGGGCTAACATCTGTGCCCATCTTCCTCCACTTTATGTGGGATGCCGCCACAGCATGGCTCCGAAAGCAGTGCGTCAGTCCTCACTGGGATCCAAACCTGTGAACTCCACCCAGGCCACCAAAGCGGAGGGCAAGAACTTAATCACTACGCCACCGGGCCAGCCTGATTTTTAAATCAAAATCTGTCAACTTCAACAACTGTCAGACATTGTACGAACTACCAGCTTGAGCTAGTTTCCAGTTTTAACATTAGATCACAAAAATCAACAGAGGACAGGAGATGAGGGGTGGTGGTGTTCAATCTGCTTCCAAAACTTGAGAAGTTGTGAAGTTCCCAACTGGTGCACACATCCATGAGTAAGTGTGGTCATCCAAAAAAACATTTTTTCTTTCAATTAATGTGTATTTGTTTCAATGGCTACTAAGTTTATAGGACACAAGTATTAGTGAGTTGTTTGAACCTAACTACATAATAAGTAGAACTGTTAGATATTTCTTTTGGCCTAGGTTGCCATGAAAACATTACAGGGTGCCATGAACAGAGAAAGTTTGGAAATGTGCGCCTAACAGAACTAAATGATTGTATAAGTTCAGCAGTGTTTATATAACGCACATCACACTATTTTGCAGTTTTTGAAAATAATTGCCTCTCTCCTCCTTAAGGAAAGAGATTTTACCTTTGTCTGTCTAAAGGCAAGGAATATTTGCTAAATGACTATTGTATGAATTGGGGAAGAATGCCTTTTCATTTATTCATTTTATAAAATACTTTTATTAAGGTATGGTTGACACACAAAGAGCTGTACATATTTAATATATACAAGTTAATGAGTTTGGAGATACGTATACATCCATGAAACCATCCTGACCAAAAAAAAAAAAAAAATGGCTTTTTAAAGAGGGAGCTTGTTATTCCCAGAAGAATGTAGCTAACATGTGATTTCAGTCAATGGGATAAAATGTGAAAACCCACAAAAAAAGAGAAGAAAGGCAGGAAGGAATATTTGGGATCAGAAGATTGGAGGAACAGGGTTTTCTTTCACTGTGTCTTGACATGACAACACAGACACAGTGGCTTCCTCTGTTCGTGGGAGTGGCTTGGCCTTAGCTCGAGTACAAAAGGCCCAGATAAAATTCCTTGGGCTGAACTTGAGAGCAGCTGATGTCACCACATCTCTCTCATAATCACCAGTGGAAAACAGCCCATTCCCCCGCAAGTTAGCATAGAATTTTTCAGTTGTGTTCAAAGCCTTGCCACAGACACGCTCATTTCGTCACCTGCTTCTCACTCAGCAAACAGCACGAACATCACTGGGCCCCCAAGCCTGGCCCAGGTTCAAATTCTCTGGCTTTCCAGAAGGCATCCAGGCCCCTCCCCTTGACCTTTTTCAGTTTTCCACCGTGTGTCATATCCAGTCACTCGCAGGCAAGCACAATTAGTTGCACCGCCTAGTGCCAAGGGAGAAAAGCCAAGCTGGTGAGGAAATGAATCAAAATGAATTGGAATTACCTGCAGAGAACTGATGAGGAAGAATCAAGCTGCAGCAAAAATCAATGAGTGAAAAAAAATCGTCTGCCTGAGAAAATCAATGAAACCAAAATGGGCTGCCCATAGAGAAGAGTTCTCTCATATACAGAGGCCAGGGCTGAGCTCGCATGTGCTCAGCAAATCGAGCATTTCCCCAGCTTGCTGAAGAGAACATGGTGTGTCTTTCCTCTGCAAAACTGTTTCTTCAACTTTAATGTGCACATGAGTTATCTGGGGAGCTTTTTAACACGCAGATTCTGATTCAGTGGGTATGAGGTGGGGCCTGAGAATCTACATTTCTAACAAGCTTCCTGAAGATACTGATCCTGCTGGTGTGTCAACCACACTTTGAGTAGCAGGCATCTAAAGGAGTATGGCTTCTCCAAGTGTGTGGTCCCCGGACCAGCATCATCAGCATTATCTGGGAACTTGTTAGAAATATGAATTCTTGGACCCCATTCCAGACCGACTGAATCAGAAACTCTGGGGATAAAGTCTAGAAATCTGAGTTTTAACAAGCTCTGCAGGTGATTCTGATGCACTCTCAAGTTTGAGAACCACAAATATTCTAGACCTAGGCCATGTTTTCATGTAGGTCCACGACCATCTCTACCACAAAACTTCTCTTGGTAAGTAGACTCCAAGATCACTTGCCTTCCTCTGAAATCATCATCCCTTATATTTCTATTTTATGTTGTCAACTATTCACATGCTCTTATCTATCTCCTAAATTATATCAAGAGCTATTGTCTTCCATACTATATCAAGAGCTACCTGAGAGCTTGACTATCCCTTGCTCAGCTCTGCATCTCCAGCTTAGCGGTATATTCCATATAGCATGTGATCAATAAACACTTGCTGATAGGCTAATGAGGTTATGTGGATTCACAATGAAGCCAAATATGGTTAAGTGAGGGGCAGAAATTCAGTTGCTAGTTTGAGCATTCTCTTCAAGTGAATAAAATATAGGTACTTACATTAATTATCTAATACTACATAAAAAAACACCAAAAAAACTAAATGGCTGATAAGGGCAATACTCATTTATTATCTCTAATGGTTTCTGTGGATCAGGAATTTGGGGCTGCCTTGGCAGGGCAGTTCTGGCTTGGCTTGGGGTCTCTGATGAAATTGCAGTCAAATATTGGCAGGCTGAAGTCAACCAAAGGCTTGACTGGGACTGAAGGCTCTGCTTCTAAGATGGCTCACTCATATGGCTGGCAAATTGGTGCCCATTATTAGTAGAGGCCCCAGTTCCTCTCCACAAACCCCCTTGAGTAACCTCACAACATGGCAGCTGGCTTCCCCCAAAGTAAGCAATCCCAGAGCAAGGCAGCAAGTCCCATGCTGTCACTTTCTTAGTATTCTATTGATCACACAGGTCAGCCCTGATTCAGTGTAGGAAGGGAGTACACAAGGTCCTGACTCCCAGGAGGCAAGGATAACTGGAGGCCATCTTGGAGGCTGGCTAACAGAGTGAGTATCTTCAAGTTGCCACAGATACTGAGTTTGCTCTCAAGGAGTTCACAGTCTTGAGAGGAAAAAAAATAATAAATAAGTTCACAAATAAGGATTTAAGATAGAAATATATGCATGAGAAAAAATAAAATAATAATAGAAAGGTGATTTTAGGTTGTGAGGTCAAGGCCTCTCTGAGGTAATGATATTTGAGCTGAATGATGAGAAGGAACCTCCATGTGGCATCCAGGCAGAGGGAATGGTTTGTGCAAAGGCACTCAACAAAACTGAACAACCTTGGCATGTTTCAGAAACAGAAAGAAGGCAAGTGTGGCTGGAGGGTGGTAAAGAAACAGGGAGGGCCAGTGAGGAGAGGCCAGCATCCAAAGGGGCAGGAGGCAACCCGGAAGAGTTTGGTGTCTCCAAAGCCAAGTAAAGAGAGTGTTTCTAGAAGGACACAGTAATCAACTGCTTTAAAAAGCTGCTGAAATGTTGAACAAGAAAAACATAAAGAATTGGCCGGTGGATTTGGCAAGGAGAGCATCCGAGACCTTATCAAATGCAGTTTCTGCGGCATGGTTGGGATTAAAAGCCAGATGAGTGTGTTGAACTGAGGCTGGAGGTGAAGACACGGAGGCAATTGGTATGGAATTATTCTGGAAAGAACTGATGTTATAAGGAGAAGACAAATAGGGCAGTACCTCAGGGGCAAGGAGTTAAGGAAGTTTTTTTAAATTTTGGACTTTGGGTTTGGGGTTTGGGGTTTTGGTTTTAAGATGGGAGATAGGACAGCCTACATGGGCTGAAGTATGCTGAAGGGAATGAGGTAAGATACAGAAGTCTCTGGAACATAGCAGTCACTCAATATATGCAGTTCCCATTCTTACCCTTGTGACTAGATTTTATTTAGACCCAATGAATTCGAGATGGCTAATTTGGCAACTCGGGACATTTTTATTCCTGACTTAATTGGGAATTGTGGTCTTCTGTTAGCTCTTATTTAACCCATGAGTAGCTATTTGGACTTCAGTGTCTAATTTGTAGAGTTTATGGAAGTAATAAAGCCATTTTTGTTTACAATATGCTATTTGAAATCCCCACTGATTTAGCTTGTCTCCTTTCTTGCACTCTCCTGCTTATTCCTACTGCATTTTTGTGACTAAACGTGGCTGGGTGTAGACTCAGTCCCAGCGTGCCCGGCCTACGGTGTCTCCAGTGGTCTCAAGGGGAAGTGAAAATTTTCCTACAGATTATTGAAATAGTCAACTTTTATTTACTTTAATTACATATCTATGCCATGAAGAAGGGCTCTTTTTTTCTTTTTGTTTTTAAACAAATAGCCAGAACCTCCCATTGCTGCCCTGCGGCACGCTGGGGAAACCTCCAGTCTCCTCAGTGGCTGGGATACTCAGCATTGTCTCTTATGAATATTTTCCTTTTCCATATGTGCCACGACCTGAATAAGGTTGGGTAATGCTAATTTAAAATTACTGAGTGGGAGTCAAAAGTCAGAGCAGGCCTTCTTGCTTTCTCCCTGATGCCTCTTAGATAGGTCCCTGGGCATCCTCCCCACCTCCACCGTCAGCCCTGCCCTTCTCCCTTGGAGAGTTCTAGTCTCTTTCAGCTCAGCAGCCTTGTCTAGGACAGTGATATACTTAGGTTTGAGGCTGTTGCCTGGAGAAAGCGGTGAGGGAAGAGACTTCAATAAAATCAGTGATCCACGAGTGCATGTAGGTTCATGTGAGTCTCCCTGGTTGCTGAGAGTTAGCATGAACCCTACTCCAGAATCCCTTCTCTGGGGCAGTTAATTAGAAAGCAAAGAACCCTAATCAGGAGTCCATACTCCAGATTCTGCAAATGCTTCAAATATTATCTAAATCAGCACCAAGCATTCCTTAATTACCACAGGGATGTTAGGTTTACATTTTTCACCGGGAAAATATGTGTTTTCCAGCTATCTGGTTGGCTAGAAAGATTATGCATGAACCACCATCCTGCAGGAACAAAGCAAGAAGGACCCAGGGAGGCCTGCAGCCCAACAACTTCAGAGCATCCCCCAGCTCCAGAATACCACGTGGTCCTCACTGGACCTGTTGCCTGATCCAACTAGAAGACTTGCTGATCCTTCCACACAGGGTGCTGTTCAGAACGCACAAGAACAGAGAACAGGGGCTACACCAAGCCTAGAGGAAAGGTTGTATGATGTTTTTGAACCTGTTTTTTTTTTTTTTTTACAAAAGTTGGTATATTCTGTCTGAGATCAGCTTCCATTTTTGAACAGACCACCTGTTTCAGTTACCTGTTGCTGTGTGGAACCACCCCAAACTTAGTGGCTTGAAGCAATGATTTGTTAATTTTCACAGTTCTGTTGGTTGGCAGTCTGAGTTATTGTTCTTCTGGTCTCATGCAGGTACGGTTGTCTGATGGCTCGACTGGGCTGTCTTCAGTCACATATTTGGCTGTCAGAGCACACACCTCCGTTATCCTCCATGTGAGCACTGACTCCCCGGGAGGCTTGACTTACTTCTTCACAGACGATGATCTCAGGCTTCTGAGAGTGTGAGAGCAGAAGCTAAAAGGCCTCTAGAGAAACTAGCTCCATGTCACTTCCACCGTGTGCTATTAGTGACAGGGAGCCACAAGGTCAGCTCAAGTTCAAGAGGGCAGAAAAATAGAGCCTGACTCTTGATGGGACTGGCAGCAACATCACATTGCAAAGGTGCGTGGCCACAGGGAGGAATAATCCACAGGGGCCATTATTATACTGACCTATCCCTGTATCTGGCAGTGAGGTGGGGGGGGGGGAGACAAAGACCTCCTCGATACCTCTAATCATTTAACAAAGAATCCGACACATTAGGCTGACATGCATCTTTAACCAGAGTGGATGTAAACCCCTTGTTTCAAACAGACTTCTTGATAATTTTGAATTTTTCTTCTGGACAAACTTCTTGTTAGAGCTAACGAAAACTCCATTTTTTTTTTTTTTTTTTACCTTATAATTTATCTGACGAAGAGTTCCAAATATTCCAAGTAGGAAAAGGGTCAGGACTGGCATTTTTGGTTGCTGATGTTTGCATCAACAGAATTATTTTCCATCTCCAACTCCACTGCTGGAAAGTTTTTGAGTCATCTGTTCAATTGGTAAGGGTTAGTCACTTAAAATTAGATACGTTAATACAGAAATCTACTTCACCTGCATCTGGGATCTGCAAGACATCACAGTTTGCTATTGGGACACCATTGTCAACCCCCTCTACTGTCCCTGCCATTCCTTGAGGTACCTGGTGAAGTGAATGAGACGTGTGGCCTGCTGACAAATAGACTCAGTAGGGGTTATATCGCTAAACCTGCTCTTAAATATTAATAAGCCTTATTTTATTATTATAGATTACAAATAAATAAATATATATATATAAATTTAAATATTAATATTTTCTTCCCATGCCTCCAGTGGAGCACCTCTCTTTCACACCTCTCTTTGGAGACACTAATAATTACCTTAGTGGAATGTGTCATTTGTTACCTTATTTTATAATTAGCTGTGTCTGTGACATCTGCCATACTCAGGGCTGGAACTAGGGAGGTGGGAGAGGCACTTACCATAAGCACCAAATTTAAGGGCGTGCCAGAAAACTCTGTAATCAATAGAAATAATAATTTTAAAAAAACAAAATTGATGCAAAAAATCCATGATGAACACAGCATCAAAATTTTAAGTAAAGACAGGATCCAACATGACCAAGATTAGGGTGAGGTGAAGGAGGCATCACTGTGCAAGTACAGGGTTGGATATGCCTTTATTTAAAATACTCATACTGTGTTCATCATAGATTTTTTTAATAGACTTTATTTTTTAGGACAGTTTTTGGTTCCATAAAAATTGAGCAGAAAGTACAGCGAGTTCCCATATGTTGCTCGCCTCCACACAAGCACAGCCTCCCCACTATCTACATCCTGCTCCCACGTGGTACATTTGGTACAACTGATGAACCTACATTGACACATCATTATCACCCAGAGCCCATAGTTTACACTAGGGTTCACTCTTAGTGATGTACATTCTATGGATTTTAACAAGTGTATGATGACACATATCCACCATTTTAGTTTCAGACAGAATAGTTTCTTTCACTGCCTTAAAAATCCTCTGTGCTATGTGTATTCACCCTCCCTCCCTTTTACCCCCTAGCAACCACTGATCTTTTTACTATCTCCATAGTTTCGCCTGTTCTAAATATCATATAGTTGGGATCCTACAGTATGTAGTCTTTTCAGATTGGCTTCTCTCACTTAGTAATATACAGTTAAGGTTCCTCTATGACTTTTCATGGCTTGACAGCTCATTTCTTTTTAGTGCTGAGTAATATTCTTTTGTCTGGATGCACCAGAGTTTATTTATCCACTCTGTTGGTCTGGGTTCTCCAGGGCAACAGACCAATATACATATACATATCACACAGTATTTATATAGCGAGAAAAAGAGAGAGAGAGAAAGAGAGAGATTATATGGAATTGGCTCATGTGGTTATGGAGACTGAGGAGTACCAAGATCTGCAGTCAGCAAGCTGGAGACCCAGGAGAGCCAATGATGTAGTTCCAGACCAAGTCAGAGTCTAGAGACAGGAGAAGACTGTCATAGCTTGAAGACAGGCAGGCAGAGAGAGCGAATTCTCCCTTACTCAGTCTTTCTGTTCTATTAAGGCCTTCAGCTACTGAATGAGGCCCACACACACTGGGAAGAGCAATCTGCTTTACTTGGTCTACCAATTTAAACACTAATCTCATCCAGAAACACCCTCACA
Organism: Ceratotherium simum simum; assembly: GCF_057802395.1. NCBI lineage: Eukaryota > Metazoa > Chordata > Mammalia > Perissodactyla > Rhinocerotidae > Ceratotherium > Ceratotherium simum. Next base: position 10,237,640 of record NC_141919.1, on the reverse strand, counting down.
GACAAACCAGAACAATGTTTAACCAAATATCTGGGTACCCTGGGGCCCAGTCAAGTTGACACATAAAATTAACCATCATATCCACTCACCTACTGAAGGACATTTGGTTGCTTCCAAGTTTTAACAACTATGAATAAAGCTTCTATAAACAACCATGTGCAGTTTTTGTGTGGATATAAGTTTTCAACTCCTTTGGGGAAATACCAAGGAGCGTGATTGCTGGATCGAATGGTGAAAGAGTATGTTTAGTTTTGTCAGAAGCTGCCAAAGTCTCCCAAAGTGGCTGTAGCATTTGCAATCCCACCAGCAGTGAATGAGAGTTCCTGTTGCTCCACAGCCTCACAGATTTTAGGACTAATTTTCACATTTTAAATATTGCAGTAAAACATTATTTATCTTGATCACTGAGTTTTTCAGCGTCACCTTAAACTTTAAGCCCAAAAACAGTGGCTTCCTCATCTCACCCTAGTCCTGGCTCTGGACTCAGCTCCTTCAGGGCAGAAACCACATCTAATTATTATTTTTAAATGAAATATGGCAAGTGGAGTACTTAGTAAAGTACCTAACATACAGTAAGTGCTCAATAAATGTTAACCATAGTATTATTATTATGTCCCTCAAATAGCACCTACCGGAATTACCTGCACATAGTGAATATTTGTGGAATGAAGTAATAGCTTTTTATACAATTGAAGTGTCCTCATACCTTTCACGTATTTTAAAAGCACATTACTCTCCATTTTGTTAGGCTGAGGAAACTTGGTGTTTGGGGCCTGTCCATATCTTTATATTCACCTCTGATATTCTGCTTTTAAAAAAGTCAAGTCTAGTGCTTTTAGGTAGCAAATGCTTCCACTGAGTCCTGGATGAAGAAAAGAAAAGACTTTCTATTCAGGCTGAAGAAAAAGCTGGTTTCCTGTGCCTTCCTCGTTATGGAGTGCGATGTGGATATGCGTTTGCTCTGGGATTCTACTGGTGATTAAAATAACATTATGATTCAATAAAAAGTTCACCAGGCAGTGTCACTTACTCATGACTACGTCCCTGTGGTTGTTTTCTATTTAAAGTTTAAAAAATAAAGGGTAATTCAGCACTGACTTTAGGGTTTGCTCCAATGTTTTTATCAACTCCAGTTTTATTTGACTGGCACTTACTTTTTCTATGATTTTCTTCACATTCTAGAATCATTGAAATGTTGATTTGAATGACTTAGAAGATTTCAATTACCAACAAATTACAGAATTGTAATTCCTAAAATTGAAATAGCCATAACCAGAGTAGCTCAGAAAACAGACAATGATGACAAGAGAATCTTGTGAAACAGCCTATGGAAACACCAGGAGAAAAATTTCCCATTTGAACAGGATAGTCACTGATATTTTTGTGACTGTGCCAAGAATCTACTCCAAAAGTTCTCACAATTACACAAGGCAAGCCATTTAATAACCTGCTTTTGCACAGCTGTCAATTGGCAACATAAAGAACCACACACTACATACAATTAAATTTCTGTTCAGATCGAATCAAAAGCTTATTTATACACATTTATGTATCTCCTGACCTACATCAAAGAAATCATACTGCATCAAGGACTTCAGTCAAGCCCAGGTGGGATGTCAGCCTCGCCCATTGCCCAATTTGAGGAAAGAGAAGAAGGAGCAGAGACAGTGGTAGGTTTAATGTTTTTCAGCTTGTGAAAATATTAGCTCACTAGTGATTTATCTTAATGTTTCTCTGCCTCCAGGAGGAGGGAGAAAGGCCAGCACCAAAATCCATTTCAGCACTTTTCTTGTGTGAGTCATTCAACCAACCAGCTCTTCATCACCTCACCCTCAGAAAACGTGCTGAGGGCCGGCCCTGTGGCTTGGTGGTTAAGTGCGCGCGCTGCGATGCTGGCGGCCCGGGTTCGGATCCCGGGTGCGCATCGAGGCACCACTTCTCCGTTCATCCTGAGGCCGAGTCCCACATACAGCAACTAGAAGGATGTGCAGCTACGACACACAACTATCCACTGGGGCTTTGGGGGGAAAAAATAAAATAAATAAAATCTTCAAATATCCGTGTAGCTGATGGCATCCACATCTGTGTGTCCCCCCTTGTTTAAAAAAAAAAAAAAAAAAAAAAAAGAAAACGTGCTGAGTTGTGGCTAACGGGAGAGCTTCCCTCGGCTGTGGATGCGAAGAGGAACGCGGCCGACAAGGGCAGCGAGGACTCAGGGCTGAGATTTTCATACATGGTTCTGCTCTATAAATGTGTCTTATCAGACAGGCAGCTTTGTGCTGAAAAATTTAAGAGTTTATATATTTTGTACTACCATTCACAGGTAGCAATTGATATTTACTAAGTGCAAATAATCCATTGAGGTTTAAAACTTAAACAGTGAACATCTATAGTCGATTTAATCTAAATAATGTAAGTCTAATGTTAGTAAAGGAGCCCAGAGTAGATGGCACACTGAGCTGTATTTTTTTTTATTTATTTGTTTTTTGCTGAGGAATATTCGCCCTGAGCTAACATTGTGAATCTCCCTCTATTTTTTTTCTTTTTTATGTGAGCCACTGCCATAGCACGGCCACTAACAGCGGAGTGGTATAGATCTGTGCCTGGGATCTGAACCTGGGCCGCCGAAGCGGAGTGCATGGAACTTAACCACTAGGCCACTGGGGCTGGCCCTGAATTGTACTTTTATTTTAACAAAAGCCAACTGGAAAGGCAAAAATTCATAATGTGAGTGATCCAGCATCTCTACGAGGCAACAGTGAGAGTTAAAATGTCTTTGAAGAACTCTGTTCCTTTTAAGGAGTTCCTTCTGCACTAATTTTTTCACGTTACTGAGAAATAACCATCCCATGTTGAAATTGAATCATGGCCGTGACGAAGTATTTTTAACAGCGTCTTGCTTACCTGTGAGGGATTCAGCTCTAAAGATACTAGGGACCATCTAGAGCATTTCAATTCTTCAGATGTGTATATTATGATTTCCAACTATTTCATCCTGAGAGTCCACATCTTCTGGAAGGCAAAACATCTAAAATGGATATAAATTAATAGATGATGTGGCCAAATGTTTAGGCACTACTGCAGAGATTAAAAACAATGCTAACATTTACATTCTATGTACTGAAGGTGCAGAAAGTCCACACATTCTGATTGTCAAAATATCTGATATAATAAATTACAGCCCCGAGGAGATGGTCATCATGCTGCTAAGTATTAGACTAGAAATTAGACAAACATGGTAGACAAGGAGGTTTGCACATTGACAAAGTGGCTATCATGAAAAGCAATAATAATCACCTGGACCATATTCCTGAAGCATTTGTTTGATAAAAGGTTAGAAGGACAGACACCTTGGCTGGGTGGATTCTATGTTATTCACTCTTCAAATAAAAGAGTCTTTCCAGCCAAATGACATGTCATGGGATCGTACAAATTGGCATTTGCGGATATCAAAAGGATGCCTGCCACCTAGAGAGACACTTGAGTTTACTGTCAGTTGCTGGCTGTCAGAGGCCTTTCTGATCCTGTTTCCATGGAAATTGACATTGGATATGTGGGGGGAGAGGCAGTCATGGGTTGTGTTCTTATTTCATTATTTCAAATAAGATGTTTGAATCTTTTACCTTCTTTGCACCCATCTGAAACTGGTTTCCCTGGTAACAGAATCAGGGATGCCACTCCCCAGGAGTGGAGAGCAGAAACTCTTACTTGGCTGATCTCAGAAGATGGCACTAGAAGGGGAGAGTCAGCAAGGCTATGATTCCTTGGATCCATTCAAGGGGCATAGGGAAGAAAATGAATTGGAAGTGACCTGAAACTTCATGAGGTTTTAAAAAAAATATTACAAGGTTTTCTTTTTTTTTTTTTGGTGAGGAGGATCGGCCCTGAGCTAACATCTGCCAATCCTCCTCTTTTTGTTGAAGAAGACTGGCCCTGGGCTAACATCTGTGCCCATCTTCCTCTACATTATATGGGACGCCGCCACAGCATGGCTTGACAAGCAGTGCGTCGGTGCGCGCCCGGGATCCGAACCTGCAAACTCCGGGCTGCTGCAGCGGAGCACTAGCACTCAACTGCTTGCGCCACTGGGCCGGCCCCTACAAGGTTTTCTTTAATCCAAAATCTAGTCATTCAAGTACAACAAACATACAGGTGGTGATGGTCTGCCAGGGATCTTAAAAACTGCCATCACGTGAGGCGAGCTAAGTACCTAATCCCACTGGTCTACACAGTTCCTCTCCCAGCGGCTCAGACCACCTGCTCATTCCTTTCCTTATACATCACGCTCACTTTTCTTAGAGGGGAAAACAAGAAAAAGGAAAATTCCAGATAAGGGCTCAGCGGGTCATTTTTTCCCATAGATCAATGTTTTCTCACACTGAGTGATTTGCTTTCCAAGGGACTATAGTTGTTTTTTAAAGGATTTTCACTGCAGAGTGTATGCTAAATGGAGAATGTGGTGGCACTAAAATGGCTGTCTGCTTAAAAAAATAATAGTAGACAAGAAACCATAGGGGAAAGAAAAGAGTGGCCATTAAACTAAACTATTAAGAATGGTTGCACTTTCCATTCCAAATGTGGAGTTATGTATCAGGCTATCACAATTGCAGAGTGCTGTGCGGTGGATTCAGTAGAATGGCCATGTAAATTGAAAAGCAAACTAATGTCTGCTCAAGCTCTGGAAACCACAGAAGGAATTTGCTCCCATGTGGAAAACTCTAGGCAATCAACCAATGAATCACTCACCCAAAGAACAAGAGCTTTGTCTTTCTCATCAACTGTCTTCTACGCAGAAGTAGGATATGGGTCACTTCATACAATATCAAAAAGAAAACCAGAAGGGCATAGGTTTCGGCACATAGACCTCACTTGAGCGCTGACGGTTTGTATTATGGAAAGGGAAACAGTGTGTTCTTTTCCTTGATTTTGCCATATAAAACATTCCCAGGAAACGTTACACCCGAAACGCTTGATAAAAATAGAACTCTTGATTGTGATGCTTGTATTAGGTGGAGGTAACAGATTTTACTTTTATGCAAACAAGAAAGCCAACTACAGAAATGAAAAATAGGGTTCTAATACATTCACACCCTATGATCTAACAAGCCCATTCGTGAGATTAGTCCAAGGAAATAGTTCAAAAGAAGAAACAAGTTCTCTATATGAAGATGCTTAATGCAGTAGTAGTTATTAGAGTTAAAATGTGATAAAAATAATCATGCAACATTGCAAAAGCAGTCTAATAAATGATGGCGTGTCATTTGATGGAGCCAATAAAAAGAACTGAAGATTACACAGAAATATGGGGACAAAAAGGACTTGTGATAGCTTAGTGAGAAGAGCAGAACGCAAAATGGAATGAGCACCGTGCTTACATGTGAATGCGTGGAGAAAGAGACTTAAGGGAAATACACCAAAAATAGAAATATTAGCGTCGAGATTTGGATATTTTTATGGCCTTTCCTTCAATATGTATAAAATAAGACAGTAATTTGATTTTTGGACCCTTCCTGCCTCACTTTCACAAGTGGCTTTGCATGTTAGCTGTTGCTTACCACATCTATTTCGTAGCATACAGTAAAGCTGGTCGTTACACCAGTTACTTCTCTAACTAGATGTAGAGTGAGGAAAATAAAGAAATAGTAGCAGGCTCTGCTCACAGCAAGGGCAAGGGATTTGTGCATCAAAAAATTGCTGGCACCTTGATAATTAACGGAACAGGTGGAAATTGTGCAAGCTTTACAGCTCACGCCTTTTGAGCGAAACACGTAGTATAGCCTTTAAAATTGCAAGAGATATATGCCACCCAAACTCTAAGGGATATTGAAACACACATTTTCCTCCTAGAGAGAATGGTCTGAATGATCAGTGTTCTAAGAAATGAAGGGTACCCTCCCAACCTAACCTATTAGGTTAAAATCCATCTACCAACACCACTTGCATCTTTTTCCAGAGCTGAGAGATGCTATGGGGAGTGGACAAACACCAGCTGTCACCTGACAGTGTCAGGACTGAAACATGTCTGCGGCACCCTTACGATCTGAGCATGCTGCAAGGCAGTTCCAAGTTTCTTTAGAAACTGCATTTTCAGAAGGTGACACTTGAGTTTGGTTATTTCCAGGGAAAGATGCCAGTTCAGAGGGTCCTGGAGGCAGAGGCCTGACTTCACAAGATCCACAGATGTGCTTGAACAGACTAAACCGGAGTCGCTGATAGCCCCAGTTACTGATGTGCAAGCTTTTGTGAAAGTCCACACTGGGACCATCTACTCATCGCCCAAGGCATTCACAAGGAAGGAGCAGCTGGGAAGTTCAGTGGTCAGCCAAACTGGGCCTAAAGTGGCAACCTGTCAAAGAAAAGTGTGACCAGCACCATATGGTGTTAAATTCTCAAAATTCTTAAAGTCTCAAGAAATTGCTTGATAGAAATTCTTAAAATTTGTTTAAAAATTCTCAAATGTGTTGAATTCTCAAAAAATAGTATCTCGTTTAATCCCTCAACAGCCCTGTGAGGTAGGTGTTTTTATTCCAATTTTGCAGTTGAGAAAAGATCCTGAGAGGGGCTAAGGAACTTGCCCAAGGCCATAGACAAATGATAAATACATGTCTCACCTGGGGTCTGTGCCTGATCTGGAGCTGATTCCACGCAGCATCCTTCTAACACGCCGCCGTGCCCTGTGGGCTCCTTCCAGTGTGCGTTCTCATTACAAGTAGGATATTACTCATGCAACTGCATAAGAACCTTTTATTTTAAACAACAAAAATAATACAGAGGTCCGTTCTAGTTCCCTACTTTTAACTCATTACTAAGGTTTACCATCATTGGGATTTCTAAATTACCTCTTTGAGGCAGGCAAAGGATTAGGATGGAAAATAATTAACACACAATTTCTAACTGTAGATTCTTAATACTGAAAATAAAGCCCACAAGTTTATACAACAGAAACCTATCTTGAAAAAATTAGACATCCACTTTAAGTATCTAAAAGAAGCTATCAAGGGTCCATGAAAGTTTTTCTAAGAATTTTTTTTTTTTTTGGTGAGGGAGATCAGCCCTGAGCTAACATCCGTGCTAATCCTCCTCTTTTTGCTGAGGAAGACAGGCTCTGAGCTAACACCTATTGCCAATCCTCCTCCTTTTTTTTTTTTTTTTTCTTCCCCATAGCCCCAGTAGATAGTTGTATGTCATAGTTGCACATCCTTCTAGTTGCTATATGTGGGACTCGGCCTCAGCATGGCTGGAGAAATGGTGCGTCGGTGCGCGCCCGGGATCCGAACTCAGGCCGCCAGTAGCGGAGAGCGTGCGCACTTAACCGCTAAGCCATGGGGCCGGCCCTAAGAATTGTTAATAGGACAGACATCTTAAGTATAGGGATAGGATGATTAACCAGCTGACCTCTTCAGGATCCTGTCCAAGAATGAATCTAAGCTAGAGCAAAACTAAATGGGAAAATGAGATATCACTTCTTGCCTATCATTAGCAAATATTTTTTAGAGAAAGAACAATGTGGTTGACCTGAGACAAGCTAGCATTGCCATGCTTTGCTGAGGGTAGTATAAATGAGCCTAACATTTCTAGAAAGCAATTTGGCAGTATATATCAAAGATCTGAAATATCATTCTATCTTTTGAAGCAGTAATTCCATTTCTCGGGATTAATTCTAAGGAAAGGAGCAGAAATAAGGTGAAAAAATTATGTATGACCATTTTGTTTACAAGGATTATAATATCTCAATGTTTGAAATAGCCTACATTCCTAACAAATGAGAAATGGGCAAATTATAGTAAATTCAACATTGTAAATTGTTTGTGAACAAATTTTAATAATGAAGAAAAATAAAGTCAACTCAATAGCAAAATAACCCAATTTTAAAATGGGCAAAGGACCTGAATAGACATTTTTCCAAAGAAAACATACAAACAGCCAACAGGTACATGAAAAGGTGCTCCACATCACTAACCATCAGGGAAATGCAAATCAAAACCACAAGGAGATATCACCTCACACCCGTTAGGATGTCTATTATCAAAGAAACAAGAGATAACAAATGCCAGCGAGGATGTGGAGAAAAGGAAACCCTTGTGCCTTGTTGGTGGGAATGTAAATTGGTGCAGCCACTATGGAAAACACTATGGAGGTCCCTCAAGAAATAAAAAATAGAATTACCATATGATCCAGCAGTGCCACTTCTGCATGTATATCCAAAGGAAACAAAATCATTGTCTCAAAATGTCTCCACTCCCACGTTCACTGCAGCATTATTCACAATAGCCAACGTATGCAAACAACCTAAGTGTCCATCAACAGATGAATGGGATAAAGGAAATGTGATTATACACACACACACACACACACACACACACACATATACAGTCATGCATCTCTTAATGATGTGGTTACGTTCTGAGAAATGTGTCATTGGGCAATTTCGTCATTGTACAAACATCACAGAGTATACTTACACAGACCTAAATGCCATAGCCTACTACGTACTCAGCCTACACGATACTAATATGGGACCATATGGTGCATGTTGTCCACTGTCGACCAAAATGTCATTATGTGGCACACAACTGTCTATGTTTAATGGAATATTATTCAGCCTTTAAAAAGAAGGAAATCCTGCCATTTGTGACAACATGGAATAACCTGGAGGGCATTATGCTAAATGAAATATGCCAGACAGAGAAAGAAAAATACTGCATGGTATCACTAATATGTGGTTTGAAAAAAGAAAGTTGACCTCATAGAAACAGTATAGAATGGTGATTGCCAGGGCCTGGGGGGCTGGGGGAAACAGGGGAAACAGGGAGGGGCTGATAAAAGGGTACAAACTTACAAGATGAATAAGGTCTATTATTCTATTATTATAAGAATAATAATACTGTATTGTATAACTGAAATTCACTGAGAGTAGAACCTGTGTACTCACCGATAAAAAGAAAAAAATGTAAATATGTGAGGTGATGCATGTGTTAATTAATTCCACGGGGGGCATCCTTTCACAATGCATACATATATCAAATCATCATGTTGTACACTTTAAATATCTTACAACTGTATTTGTCAATTATACATCAAGTGGAAAACAAAAAAGAGAGAAGCAGGTTCTCAAACTACGAGGACAAGGAGGTCGAACAGCAGAATTAAGACAACGGGTGCTGGAGTCTGACCACCTGAGTTAAAGCCGACTCCATCAACAATTACCTGTGTGACCTCAAGCTAGTAACGAACCTCTGTGTGCCTCAGTTTCCTCATCTGTTAAACGTGTGTGAAAACAGTAACCACCTCACTGGGCTTTTGTGGAGAGTCAGTGAGATCACACAAATGCTCAACTGTTCTAGCCACACAGTAAAAACACTGTGTAGAACACTAAACAAATGCTTGCTATTATTAATCATCTGTATTCTATTTGACATAATTGGCATAAAATGATAATATATTATTTCGAGGTGGTACAATTATTGTTTTCTTTCCTTCTTTGTACCTTGCCGTATTTTCCAAATTGAAAATCAGAGGTGTATGATGCTTTTATGAATTACAAAAATTATCATGAGAGAACATCTGGAAGCCCTTGGCCCAGCGCTGGCACACGGGAGCTCTTCCAAAGGCTTGCTGGGAGGGCACCACTGGTTGTCCTGGCCAGCTAATGTCAACTTAGTAATTCACATCCAAGATTGTTGAGAGCTGCCCGCCCATCCCTCACTGTTTATGGCAGTGCCTCACCCACATCCCCTCCATCGCTATCAGCAAGCTCTTCCTCAGTCCCACCCCACTGGAATAATTTCACCTTAGTCACCAGCCCACGGGCCACCTTGCCACGTGCTGAGGTCACATCCTCAATAAATGCTGGCTGATTGACTGAATCTGGTAATCTGAAGAATAAACATTCTATAAAGACACCAGCTTATTGTTCTACACACAGCAAGCACTCCAATTTTCGAAGAATGACTTCTACCTTTTAATTATGTGTCACCACTCCAATTAAACACTGTGTACATTCTTGAGGCTTCTATATTAGGTCGTTATGGTTAAGTTTTCCGAGCCTTAGAAGATTCACATAACTCACAGTTAGTTATGGCTACATAAAAAAGCAACTTCAAGAACTCAGTTTTGGGGCCGGCCCCGTGGCTTAGCGGTTAAGTGCGCGCGCTCCGCTACTGGCAACCCTGGTTCGGATCCCGGGTGCTCACTGACGCACTGCTTCTCAGGCCATGCTGAGGCCGCATCCCACATACAGCAACTAGAAGGATGTGCAGCTATGACATACAACTATCTACTGGGGCTTTGGGGAAAAAAAAGGAGGAGGATTGGCAATAGATATTAGCTCAGAGCCGGTCTTCCTCAGCAAAAAAAAAAAAAAAAAAGAGGAGGATTAGCATGGATGTTAGCTCAGGGCTGATCTTCCTCACAAAAAAAAAAAAAGAACTCAGTTTTGGTTTAGACCTACTATAATCTTCAACTTCAAAAGTTAGTTTTGCAGAGACTAACGCAAGAACAGCAACTTCAAAACAGTATGCCTTGCACTTTATCGTCATTTTACTTTTAATCCTCAGCCTCAAAGCCTAAAATATGGGAGTGTTCCAGTCTTAAGAGAAAATGAATATACCCTAATAGTTTTTGAATAAATTGATAGCCCTACTGTAAGGACTATTGCTCTAGATCAGCAGTTTTCAAGGTGTGGTCTTCAAATCAGCAGCCTCAGGATCGACTGGTGACTTGCTTGAGAAATGCAAATTCTTGGGTCCCGCCCTGACCTACTGAATCAAAACTTCTCAAACTGGGGCCCAGAAATCTGCCTTTTAACTGGTCCTCCTGGTGATTCTGACGCAGACTAAAGTTTGAGAACAACTTCTCTAGAAACATGAACCCAATTAAGACCAAATCGTCTAACTGTTGTAAGTGCTAGAACAAAATACATAGCCAAAGAACCTTTGAATGCCCGGAGAGTAAGCTCCCTGGGTCAGAAAACGACCCTCACACAAGCTTCTTCTTGCTCAGGGAAGCCTGCGCAAGCTGACGATTTCATTGCCTAGCGAAGAGTGAAGGGAAGATATCCTTGAAAAGCAGACAATCCAGGGATCTACAGCAGAGTGGAGGGTTTGAAATGCCATCACTGAAGCTCACGCTGACGACAGAGGCAGCCCTCTCTTGATGGAATTTCTCTTGATGGAATTAAACAGTATGCTGAGGTTAAGAATCTGATCCCTCTCTCTGATCTGTTGGAAAACTTTTGGGAAAGTACACTATTGGTGTGCCATTAACAAAGTGCCGTTTTTTAAATCCCTGTTTGAATGCAGCTTTGGAGCCAGCTGCTCCTTTACCCACCACGAAATCTTAAAAGAATTAACCGGTCAAAAATCCCATCTTTCAGCCACTGTGAGGATGATTATAATTTATATCAAACACTTCCCTCTCACCTGGCAAATAACAGAAACTTAAAAAATGTTAATTATCATCCTGATGAAATATTTTGCCCTTATTATTACACAAGTGTTGGACACATCTAGTTATGAAAAAGGCATTACAAAACCAGTCTCACCAGGACTTCAATTTTTACCCAGCGAACTTCAATTCCACGGAAAAGCTACATGGTAGAAACCTACATTCAACGTGTAAGTAAAGACTGTGAGTGATAAAAAACCAAGATTAAACATATATAAGATCGGGGCAAGCCCCGTGGCATAGCGGTTAAGTGAGCGCGCTCCGCTGCTGGCAGCCCGGGTTCGGTTCCGGGGCGTGCACTGAAGCATCGCTTGTCAGGCCATGCTGTGGTGGCGTCCCACATAAAGTGGAGGAAGATGGGCACGGATGTTAGCTCAGGACCAGTCTTCCTCAGCAAAAAAAGGAGGATTGGCATGGATGTTAGCTCAGGGCTGATCTTCCTCACACACACACACAAAAAAATATATATATAAGATAAAACCTATTAAAAAGAATGGGGAAAACAATTATTTGCATAAATTAAGTATAAGTTAGTGAACACAAATCGATTTATATACCTATAGTATTGGACCAGAGTACCTAAGGGAACTGTGCAAGTCATAAATGTTTCAAATGAAATGAAGAGGAAATTTGGATAGCCAGGAAAAATCACAGCCCACTTCATGAGATGTGAAAGAACACAGGCAGGACTCATATAAAACCTGAATTTGGTTCTACCTCCTGTGAGGCCAAAGGGACACAGCTTCCCTGAGACTTGGTGACTTAATTAGGGATAATGATGATCATCTCCTCACATTTTCTATGTGAAACTGTTTCGCACGGCTCTTGGCACATACTGGTGATCAATGTCTACTTGAATCTGAATTTATTGAACCCTAATTTGTAATCCATATTCAAGGCGAGAGGTACACACACATCTGGCTTACCCAAGACCCTGAGAAGGAGGCACAACAATCTTATCGCTCCCATCTTACAAGTGGAAGAAACACTCAATTGTCTAGGCAATTCCCCAAGATTCCAAACCCCTGAGCAGTGATACTTGTTCTAGAATGCCTCTTCCAGAACCAAACTGGTGTCTATCCAAAAGCAAATGAAAGTGGTTTCATCAGACTCAAGACAATTGATGAGTTGCTAAGGTCTAGACCCTCGGCAAATCCCATTAGAGGAAGAATATCACAAGCTTGGGAAACTATAGAGCATGAAGGGAGAAAATGCACTAACAGAAAACAGGGCAATTTCTTTAACCCAGAATCCTTTCAAATGTGCCCCCCTTCTCCATGGGCACAAGGCTTCACAGCAAGAGACCTCGTCTCCCAGTCTCCCATGGGACTAAGTCCCCGCCAGCGGACTGTGAATGGAAGTGATGAACAGATTCCTAGGCAGCTGCTTGAAAGCACATCCCTTTCCTGAACTTCCTCTCTTTCCCACTGCTGGCTGGAAGTGGGGACACTGGAGAAATTGTGGAAGTGCAGGGCTGCACTGCTGGCCTGGGTCTCTGGGGCTTAGGTGGGTGATAAACCAAGCCTGTGGTCTCTAAGTCACTGTATTGTTGGGTGCCGTTCTAGAAACTTCACCTCTATCCTACTATCACAGAAAACAGGGAAGTAAGGCAGGGAGGAGAGAGAACGGAAAAGGTACACACTATGTTAATAAGCCATCGGAGTCTGTAGTATGGAAACCTATTTCATTATACACAGAAGGGATGAGAGAGAAATCAGCTTCAGTAATTAGGGCTTTGCCATTTGCTTAATGAGAAGAGAAAATATTTAACAAACTCTGCACATAAACAAATATTATTCTGGCAAAAAGCAAACAAAATAATGTTGGTGAATATATAAAAACAAGAAGGTCTGGATAACAAATGAAAAATATTAAGACAAACTGCCAAAAACTCGCTAGATCATAAGAAAACAAGAACATTAAAAACTCCGTAGGTGCTATTTTTAAACAGTTAGGAAACTTGGCTTAAAATTATTAGCCATTATTTTCTAAAATATACCACTAAATAATAGGTATATAAAGAACGAGCCATGTAGACTTTTGGGGAGGAAATCTGCATGGTTAACTTATTAAAGGCCCAGGGTTATAGGTTTCATCTAACTAAATTAGTAAAAGCTTGTCCACCAAGATAAAGCTAAAGATAACGACGGAGCAACGGCTGTAGCTGCAGGCAGAAGAAGGGGGCGTGGTGTGGTTGGCTTACGTCAATTAATAGAATAGATCAAATAAGAGTTAACGAGACAAAACCAGCTGACATTCCACCTTTCTTTCACAGGTTAATGAACTCCAAAGCTTTGTGAATATCATCAGTCTTAACACTGACCCCAAGTCACCTACAATTCTTGAAATGCGAAGCTTGTGAGGGGAGAGAAGATATATTTGAAAATGCTGGGCTTTCCTGGAGAAAGGAATATTCTGTCTCCCAATTAATCACCAAGAAAAAGCAGAGCTTTAATTTGTGACCTCAAATCACAAAAGTATTTTAACAGAAGAATGAATCTTGAACTTATTTTAGCTTCCCAACATCAATAAACCTTCAATTACTCACTACCCCTAGTCTTCCCATAACTCAGGAGTGTCGATTAGGTTCCGGTGCAGCGGAAGGCCAGGACCAAATATATTTATAAAATAAGAAGTGCATTTTAAAACTTCCTCTAATGTTTGGAATTTGCTTATCAAGCCCACATCAAGGATCCCCAAGTGTTGACGAAAATAATAAAGGAGGAAAAGGAAAACCACTTATTGGTACTAAAGCCTTTACTGTAATAAACCAAATATATTTACAATTTATACAAATGTTTAACCTTCAACAAAAATACAAAAAAACATTTCACAAGATGCAAAACCAGGAAACAAGTTCATTGGAGACACCACTGCTCTACCAAGGACGGATGTTGAGGGGAACCTCGAGGAACAGAAAGGTAATCTCGGCAGATCACACGGAAAGAAAAGCACGGGCTCTGCCCGGGGCAGCAGGCTCCCTCTGTTCCTCAAACCTACCGCCCCTGGCCCCTCTGTCCACCTGGCCTCGGTGCTCCGCTTGGTCTAGGTAGATAGCTGACCTTCTGTTGATGGACTCATCGCCTCCTCTTTGTAGACTCAAAGTAGTTTTGTGTCAAGGTTTGGAAACAGGTTTTCATGTTTGATTTTTTTTTTCTTTCAAAGTTACAACTTTTCTATTTCTACAAATTCAAAATATTTTGGCCCAATTCAACTATAACTGTTAAACCACATGTTTTCAGTAGATGACTTCGTAGACTGTAGCCTTCTTGTCCCCTGAGCCAGTGACTATGTACTTATCATCCACAGAGATGTCACAGCTGAGCACAGACGAGGACTCTTTGGACTGGAAGAGAAAATAACGGGCACGTGTTCAACGTGGAACAGATACTCAGGGGCCCTGCTCCCTCCAAGGCACCCTCATTTCTGGTGTCATTGGGAACACCATGGACAAACCGTCATTCTAGGTAGGGAGCACTGACCTACCTGGAATATACTAGCTCCATAGGGGGTCCGCCAAGCGTTGAGGAGGTTATCTTTTCCAGTACTCACAAACCACTTACCTAGAATTAGCAAAGGAACATGTAGTTTAACAAGATTTAAATTCCTACCATACTATTAGCTACTTGGACTTAATCAAACTCAGGGCATTTTAAATCACAAACTACCATTCCTAAGGGGTTGTTCTATGATATGAGAGGAAAGAGTAGGTTTTAAATCTGGATTCCACTGTGAACCATCTGTGATCTGGGTTTCATCAAAGCGGTGGCAGGGCCCGTGTCAGCCCCATTAGCCACTAGCTACACCACAGGCCACAGGTAGCATCACACTCAGCACACAGTGGGTCCCCTCAAACAGTGAATCAATGAAGTTGCCGAATGGGACTAGGAAGGATTGAACAACGAACTTAAGTAAAACGCCAGACACAATCTATGGCACAGAGAACGCGCTCAATGACTGATGGCTCCTCATCCCTCCATCAGTCTCATGAACAAATATCCGACGCCACACGAACTTCTTCCCTCTACTTCTCGTTGCAGTGTGACAGTCTGGGCGCAGCTAAATATTCCCTTCTCTGACCGTGGGTTCCTCATCCTGGTCCGTCCATACCAACTTCCTCTGCTCCTGCCCCATTCTTCTATAAATTCCCCTCCACCTCTCTTCAGAGTGGACTAACTGTCCCCCACCCCAGACTCTCCCCACTAAAAACAAAGACGTGTCAAAACCTTGCATTAGGCAATTCACTGCCTCCTGACTTTTCTCAAATTAAGAAAACAGACTGAAACAGACATCACTATGCTCTGAGGGACATATTCAGACAATAGAATTATTGCATCCAGCTGCTCAGAGAACAACATTTTTTTCCAGATATGATCTCTACTCTATTTTTTCCAAAGTATTTTCCATTTGAACCCTTCATACCCTCCCGTGTCCCTTCAGCTGGACTCACCACAGTAAGCGAATTTGAGGGACAGCACGCAGCTCTCGTGGAGATGTAGCTGGTACTTGTCGGGCTTGTTCACGTGGAGAACTTCCACGTTGCTGCTCTCCATGCCCACGGCCAGCCACTCCCCAGTGGGGCAGTATCCCAGGGAGAAGATCTACGAGAGGGAGGACAGGCTCACTGATTATTCTGCCCCAGAAAGTTAGGAAGCGAAAAGACAGCAAGGAAGAGGGGAAAACAGCAAGAAAATGGGAATGTAATTAGCAAACTCCAGACAGTGGTAAAGTCTACAGGACAAGCGACACCGGCCAGATGAGCCAAGTGCCAAAATCCTTTATGAAGCAAATGGAAAAACTGCGACACACACATCACGTGATGAAATTAAGAAATTATTCTTAATAATAATGGTATTCAGGTGTGCCTGTGTTTTAAAGGGGTCTTTGTTTTTTGCAGATACTAACTGAACTACTTATGGATGATGTCTGGGATTTACTCTAAAGTAATCCAGTGTTTAGGGGCGGGGATGACAGATGAGACAAGACTGTTCATGTGCTCATAACTGTTAAAGCTGGCTGATGGGCATATGGGGTTTACTGTATAATTCTCTGTACTTTCATATACCCTGTAACACTCTCTGTACTGTGATCTGTATTTGAAAATTTCCATAAGAAGTTTAAAAAAAAAAGGCAGACCAAAAATAGTATGCTACTCATATTGGGAAAAGGGCTGGAAAAGGGAAGACTGTAAGAAACTCAACAAAATTTTAACAGGGATATGAAATTTAGTAGTATGTATAGTTGTTTTCCATTTTTGTCCTATTTTTCTGAGTGGAATTATTTTTATTATTAAGAAAAAAAGAAAGTAAACAAGTAATGATGAAAAGAACAATTCTACCATCAGAGAGCACTTAAAATGGCAGGCACGGTCTTTCCCACAACACATCTAGATTCAGACACTCAACATGTAAATAATCTTCACAATTCACAAAGTTGCCATTTTTATATCATTTCAAAACTCTGTAAATCTAATCAGCCATAAGTCCATTCTCTAAGGGATGAGTAATAAAATGGGTATCCACTGAGGTACTACTGCATCTTCTTAAGCTCTCTGACAGAGGGAAATGAATGAACTTTCAGAGCTCTTGTGACTTTTCTCTACTCCTTGTGATATCCCCGCATAGTTTTCCAGCTCTATTTATATGTGAATCATGTAATCATCTCTCACCCCCACATTAGACGGTAAGAATATATACAACAGATCAAACACTGTATATTCTTCACAGCACTAACTCCTTAAACGAACTCATGTATAAATAAAACAACAAGTCTGAACCTACAGCATTTTAGAAGCCGTTCTAAGCATTTCAGGGTGGTTTTTGTGTTTGTTTGTCTGTTTGTGTTTTTTTTAAACCGGTGCCTCAAATTTAAGCCTGGTCTGTTTGTCTAGCTCCGACTCTCCCAGGGTAGGAGGGGAGGGGGAGGACGCCACACACAGCCCAGCTCCCAGACGCCGCATCGGGAGAGCCCATCACCTGCGAGGTGAAGTCGTGCTGCTGCAGCTGTCGCCCTTCGCGCAGGTCCCAGGACCGGACCGTGTTGTCCAGGCCACCCGTCCAGAGCTTGGTGCCATCGTTAGAAATGTCAATACAGCTGGCCCCGTCTGTGTGGCCCTGGAATTGCCTGATAAAACAAACCAGATTGAATAATGATTTCCTGCCAGAGCTCAAGGTAAACACTGTTGTGTTGTTAGTTTTGGACTCAGTGTGTGTGTGTCATCTCTTCAGTGTCTGCTGATGTGAAAATCAAACTAACCTTCCCCTGAGGAGGAGAGGAAACAGCACCTGCAGATTTTCTTTTTCTTTTTTCACGATCCGAGTGCCAAAGAAATGGAATGCCATTTTAGGTCACTACACAGAAGAAGTTAAATACGCTCCTACAGCTATTCTTACAAATCCGTCTGGAAGGTAAAATTCCTCCCAGGTCTAGAAAAGTGTTTAAGCATTAAAACAGAAACAACGGACAAACATACAAAATCCCCAGTGTATTCCTTAAAGCAAGATGAAGGCCTGCCCTTTCATCACCGGGTCTGCATCACTACATTACACGCTCGGGGTCCAGGAGCACTCCCACGTTCATGAGTGAATCAACACAGTGACACCCTTCATGCCAACAACGAATGAGCTCACATATTTACTCAGCCTTGCTTTCTGTATTAGAAAGAGCCCTGTATTAGGAAATCTGGACTCCCAGAGACAAAGGGTCATGCAGGCCTCCTGACTCAGAGGCGCTGAGCAGAGCCAGAGCTAATTGCTGAAGCCGACCCACGGGTACCTCAGCAAAACCCTGCCTCAAAGCTGAGCACAAGGCTGTCTTCTTAAAGGGGAACCTCGAGCTTCAGTCAAACAATACCACCAAGAACAATCAACCAACAGCGATTTGCTGAGCACAGATGCTCTGCCAGGCACCAGGCGGGGCTTACTGAGGGGGTCAATGTAAGCCATGACAGGACTGGTGGGTGGTGGGTCCTGGACTTGGTTCTGCGGGTCAAGAGGGAGCTGGAAGGAGAGGGACCAGAACAGGTGAGAGATGTTCAGAGGTTGAGCCACTATAGTGAACCACACAGGATCCATCAGAGAACTGCTTGGGAATTTCAACACCAAGCGGAGAGTTTCCATGCCTGTCCTTCCTCTAGGCCCCCTCACCTGTTGTTCCCAAGACAGCCAAACTTTTAAGCTAAGCTTAGAATTAAAGAGCATGGAAGAGAAGAAAAAAGCACCACTGTTGCCCTGAATTCTGAGACAAGATATAAACCATCACTTCAAAAATCTTTGGGCCAGCCCCTGGCCTAGTGGTTAAGTTCAGCACACTCCGCTTCAGCGGCCCAAGTTCGGTGCCCGGGCACACACCTACACCACTCATCAGCGGCCATGCTTTGGCGGCAACCCACATACAAAATAGGGGAAGATTGGCACAGATGTTAGCTCAGGGTGAATGTTCCTCCGAAAAAAAAAAAAAAACTTTCCTGCACAAGCTGTTCTGTACTTCTGTCTTAGTCTTCTCCCCGCAAGCACCCCAAGACCACCCCGAGTGTCACCATGCAGGGTGCCTCAACCGTCCCTGCCTATCCCCAAGACATCCCCACGGTCACCAGGCCTAGAGCAGTCCCTGCTTCACCCTTTCAAAGTGCTGCTTTGCTCTCCTTCACTAAATTCTGAAAGCCAGTGACCTCCCTTCACTTCACCCTGACTTCTTTTTCCCTCTAGAACTCATGGAATACTTCTACTCCTTGACTACAAGTGTCTTTCTTGGCTGCCTCTCAGTGCTTGCTGGGTGCTCCTCCTCCCTCCAGCCCCTGAGTGCTACTCTCGGGCTCCTAGAGAGCACGTGCTAGGACCGTTCAGGACGGCTGGGTCACAGTGGATACAGAGAGAGTCCGTAGACTCTAGACAGCCCTGTCGCACAGAGTAGCCACGAGCCACATGTGGCAAGTCCAAACTGAGAAAGAGATTTGTAAAGCACAACCCCGTTACAGAAACATATATCCCACAGGTCCTGACTCCCCGGGGGCCAGCACAGAGCAGGGGTTCAGAGCACGGACAGAGAGCAGGATGCCTGGGCCCCATCACAGCTCCATCACACCCGACTATGTGACCAAGCAAAGTAAACTATACCTCTCTGTGCCTCAGGCTCCTCATCTATAAAATCAGGATAACAGCAGTGCAGACGTCATCAGGGTTAAATGGATTAATATTTGAAAAGAGCTCAAAACTATTTTGAAAGTGCTATTGATTAAGTTTTTTTAAAAAAAAGAAAAGAAAAAGCAATGACCGCTTGCTAGGCCTAGGCTCTGGCTCCATTTGTCCATGTGGCTCATTCTGAGCTGCCCACTGAGTGACAATGGGAAATAACTGCCACACTGTCGCCCACACGCAGGACAGAGCCTGGCGTGGTGACGCGTACTGGATTTCTACAGGGGAGGTCTGAGGGGAGAGTGGGCGGCTGCAAGGACTTCCACAGTCCGTCCCCTCTCTCGGATACCTGGGCCCGAAAGGCATCAGCCCGCTAACTAATCCATCAGCCTCAAACTGCACCATAAACAGAGCGTTCCAGAGCAAAGATGCACCGTGAAACAAAAGGGGGAGACGCACGCCAGTTTTATCCTAGATGTTTAATCAGCGCTTTCTTCTTTAAAGACGTTCCTGTCTCTGGTGTGAGCACCAACTGCAGCGAGGGAACGAGCTGGCCGGAGCCAAGGAAAGACAGAAAGAGGGCAGAACCACAGCCGTCGCTACGGTTCGGAGGGCAGATTCCAGGAAGCCGGGCTCATTCCGGATGGAAGGTCCCCTGGAAGCGGCTTATTTAGTTATTGAGAAACACAGATACTTTAAAACCATTTTGTGGGTGAAATTCGTGGACTCTCCTCTTCAAATGTCCTTTTGTTGATTTTCTGTTATCCGTTATCAGTTGGTTCCTGTTTGCACAAACAAGGTTCCAGCCAAAGCCAAAAACATCTAGTACCGAGGACCCTTCGTACCGCCACGTAGTCCATGGTATGCCGCCCCAGAAATATTTTTTAAACAAGTGTGGCATCTCTACGAGGGGACGGATGGGAACAGTAGGGAGGTAACTGAAAGTCTGGTGACATTCAAGCACGGCAGCATGACCACAAGCCCCTCAAAGGCAGCGACCCAGTTTTGTCTTTGCACTCCCAACACCAAGTCCCATGCCTGGCATACAGCAGGCTCTTAATGTGTGCGCTGAGAGCCTGGGGGCAACCAGAGAAGCAGGGGTGAGAGGAGGCCTTCTGGCTCAGGTACTCAAGGAGGGAACCCCCCTTAGAAAACCACCTGTGCTCACCTCACCAGCGTCTGGTTGTGCAGGTCCCACACAGCGATGTTGCCGTCGCTGCAGCACGAGAAGCAGACCTTGGAGTCGGGGCTGATGGCCAGGGCGTAGCAGGCGGGGGCCGAGGACGTCAGCTCTGCCTTGATGCGCGGGGTAGGGGCCGCCAGGTCCCAAATAGACAGAGTACTGGCTTCCCCTCCCACTATGAGAGTGCAGCCATCAGGGAGCAATTTGCAGGAACGGATGTAGTTATCTCTATTCTGTGAAATAAACATAATTCAATTGCTATAATGCATTATCAAGCAGTAACAATGCCATGTTCTCTAACTGCTATCTTGGATTTTGACTTAAAAAGTGGCATCTCATGGACACAAACAAAGCAAGAATTCTGTAGTAAAGATCGGGATCTGATTGTTCTGTAAACAAAACAAACTCATAGGGTTGCTCAGGCACGTGTGGACACTTTATATAAGTGTTCCTGATGTCCAATCTCCTGTTGAGTAGACGGAACCGAAATGATCAGTAGATGTGAGGTAGGTGTACACGTACTTCTCTATGAAGAAACCACTTTTCAAAGCTACTTTATGAATTTTTGATCTCATCACCCTCCATTATTTACAATTTGGAAACTCAGACCTGCTGCCTATGTTTTAGTTTTCATTACTCTTAACTCTTTTCGTAAAGCTTGTCTTCATTCACCCGATGAATCCCTGTCTAAGAATTTCACAGGGCTGCTTTCTCAAGTTGTAACAACACTGTTGTCATATTCAAGCCTCTCAATCCAAAGGCCAAAAAAATTCATAACAGAGGGCATCTCTCCATCAAAACCAACACATATTAAAAAGAGAGGTGGGACCTGAAACGGTAGGACCTAAAATGACCCTCCTCCCTCGAAAGAAATAACTGCTCTCCTTCAACCCAAACACATACAGCCCAAGTTTTTACAATGCTTTAACCGCGGTCTATCTTTCAAAGATTAGGAAAACTTTAAGCCTGTAATTTCAAAAAAGGTGATGAGTGTGACGAAATACTCCTATTACTACAGAACACGGGGCTATGTGTAAGTTTGTTTAACTACGTTTAAGTTTCATTCATGGAGATATTTTTAAATTATTTGATTAAAGAAATGAACCAATCAGTACCCCAAAAAAGCCTCTACGTCTCAAAAATACCGCCACTGTTTTTGGGAACACTCCCTCCGGAGTCCTCACCACCTGCCTGGCGCACCACTTGCGATAGCAAAGTGCAGGCGGACACCACACCAGGAGCCCAGCAGCCCGGAGTCTGCTTACAGCCAACAGTATGTGGTCTGCAAACCCTGGGGTTAGAGGTCAGAGATCGGAACATGTCCCGACGTGTTCTACGTCCTGAAAAATGCAAAATGGCACTCTCACATCGTGGGCGAGGGTGGATTAGGTGCCTTGGGAGAGCACTCTCGTCACCCCTGTGTTGTTGCCCTGTAATCTATTAACCCTTTCCTGTCGTTAAGGTAATAAAACCCAACCAGCTCTCCCACGTCTCCCTGAAAACACAGACCCTGTTCACAACGGTTTTAATGCCACATTATCAAATGTTTACTATTCAATATTTATCTGAAGGCTGTAGGGAAATTAAAAGTTGAGTGGATGGCAGGGCTCAGAGTCCAGGGCTGGCTGCACTTTCATCCATTAAATGGGAAACCCCCTGTTGAATACACACTCAAACAAGGACAGCTTCTGTAAACTACTGTAAAATAGTTTTTAAAAGAAATCCTTCAACTCTGGGATTTAACCACTGAAATAGCAATAAATGAAACCTTCACATTTCAGGGAGATGGGTGGGGGGAGCTGAATAGCTAACACACAGGAAACGGAATGGCCTTCCATTTCCTCATAATGGGCATAAAACCCAGGCCCGGACAGCTATTTCCTTATTGAGTCTCCAGGGAGAAATTACCCTTGTGCTCTGGTTCCTGTTCACTCACCAGACAGTCGAGCTGCGAGACGGGGCTCTTATTGCCGGGGTGGCTGATGTCCCAGACCTTGACGCAGCCCTTCCCGCCCGTGTACACGTGCCTCGTGGGGTTGCTGATGGTCACCGCGCACACCACCTCCCCGTGGTTCAGGGTGTTGATCTGGCGAGCGTGTCGGGGGATCCCGGGTCCAATGAGGGCGTCGGGGGGGAAAGGGACAGGCTGCATCTGACCGTCTGCAGTAACGTGGAAGGAGTATGCACTTTCGGAGACGGGATGATCCGAGAGAACAGAGAAGGATAGGAGAGAAGACAGAAAAACATTTGTCATAAAGCAATTAGTCAGTACTTCAGCACTCTGCTATGAGAAAGACGAAAAATAGGGAAGTGTCTCTTGTTAGGGTTTCCTTTTAAAATCAATATAATTTGAAGTATTTACTGATGGAACAAATTTAAAATAAATATAGGCACAAGTCTAGAGTATACCAAAAGACACTACATTGAACTATATTTTCTAAATTTTTAAAGATTTTTAAATTGTGCTTATCCATTCCATAAAGCATTCCTTCAAATCTCATTATAAAATACTAAACATGCTTATAAATTAACACAAAATACCTCCTTCCATGTACCTTGTATAATTGTATGATTTCTTAGTAGAATTTAAAATGATTATTATTATTTTTTTTGTGTGTGAGGAGATCAGCCCTGAGCTAACATCTGCCAATTCTTCTCTTTTTGCTGAGGAAGACTGGCCCTGGGCTAACATCCGTGCCCATCTTCCTCTACTTTATTTGGGACGCCGCCACAGCATGGCCTGCCAAGCAGTGCGTCGGTGCGCGCCCAGGATCTGAACTGGAGAACCGCGGGCCGCCACAGCGGAGCACGCGCACTTAACCGCTTGCGCCACCAGGCTGGCCCCCAAAATGATTATTTTTGATGCTTAAGATGAAGCCCTTAAGAACTTGTAATAATTACATACAGTAAACAGTATATTTCAACACTAACAAATAAATCAGCTTTCTAAATGGATCAGTTTAAGGCTTGGACTTAAACACTGTTTTGCATAACCAAGAAAAAATAATAGAAAAGATCCTCTTACATCAGACAGCTTTGTGACAGAGATTTCAAGTTCCTCTTCAACAATCTCCTGTCTGCCTTGCCCACAAAGCCCAGTTTTACGTAAAGCAGCAAAGCCCCCGCTAGAAGACAACTCTGCCCAGCTCCCTTTAGCCAGGTGTGTCCACGTTCTGACCAACGACATGCAGCAGAAGCTGATGGGCGGCACTTAGAGCAAGTTCTTAACTTAAAAGAAAGGGGATCCTAGGGGATACGGAAATTCTCTGTACTTTCTACTCCATTTTGCTGTGAACCTAAAACTGCTCTAAAAATAAGTTGATTAATTAAGGAAGAAAAAGAATTAAAAAGGGGGAGGGGAGACGTGTCTGCCCTCTTCTCTTCCTCCTTCCTGAACTATGAGCAAGATGACTGGAGCTCCAGCAGCACTCTGGGCCACAAAGTGACTGTAAAGATGGAAATCTATTGCTGAGGGGGGGGGACAGAAAGATAGGATGCAGAGGCCCTGGTGACACTATAGGAGAGAGAAACAGACTTACTGTGTTACTTAAGCTATTGTTTTCTTCCCATTACATACAAACAAACCTAATTCTAGTGTACACTTCTCTTTCTACACCAAAATCTTAAAGCATGTTTTTTCTCTAATGATTAATTATTTAAGCTCCAAGCATTAATGTGTTACAGATATTATAAAACACACACAAAGAAAAGACACTTGTGAGGATGGAAGGAACAGAAGTGCTAATATTTCTGCCCTACATCCAAACTGATGGAATTATGTACACGCCACCTGAAGACCACTACTTTCACCTTTTTCTTATCTGAAGCATCACTAGGTGATCTAGAAGCTCAACATTAAATCTTTTCTACACGTCCACATACATAAACAATAAGTGAATTATGCAGAGTTTCCTCGTTCCCATAACCCTCTGGGATAAGCCTGGGCCCTTTCTGGAACTTGTCATTGGCACCTGAACTCCCTTTACAGATCTAAAGACCATGGGTATTAATACAGAACTTAAATTTTCATTTTAATGGTAACCCAAATTTTGTAAAATAACTTAGGAAGCACAAAACTGAAAACTGATACAAGATATCAGGTTTCTTCTAGCCTGCACATAAAACCCACTTACTTCCTTAAGCTTGAAAACAGAATATATACTATTATTTTCCCTCTATAAAAGCAAAATATCAAATACATGAAGACTTTTAAAAGAACTTCCCCTTCCCCCAACCAAAGGACACAATCTTAGATATCTGTTATCTCCTGGCAAACTGGTTCCACGAACTAATATTAAATGGCTGTTTGGCCCAAATCCTTAATGTTACTCTTAATTCGAATAATTGAGCACACATAATGGGAGCCACACAGAATGTCCTGGGAAATAAATATGCATATAAAACAACCATAGCTCACAGCCCTTACATCATCCAACCACTAAATCTCCTATTTTTTTATCCAACAGTATCCTTTGGTGTCCTTAGTAATGTATCCAGTCCACATGATACTTCAATACATGCACATGACAGTTAACTGAACCTATGCTATTGATTATAGGAAATCTGGAGGTGGAATCAAATAGCATTTCATTGCCCTTGAAGATAAGACCACAGAACTGGTCTATTCAGATTCTAGGAGAATTCTTCATGGTCCAGTAGCAAGTTATATGGCCCAGGTATCAGACACCATGACTTGGGTCTGAAAATAAAGAACACATAACCAGGTGAAGCTGGAGAAATGACCAGTGAGTTTTCATAAAATAAAACAATCGAATTGAATATATTCTGTAAGAACAGTAGTTGACGTGGGGAGAGAACTGCCTCTCAAAGCTTTCTGTGCTCTGAGAATAATGGCACTTGTGAAGACTGGTTTCTCTCAGTTTGCCATAAATCAAGGTGGGCAAAGTTTCCACTGGGCCCCCTTTTAGCAATTCCAGATTTTTCCGGGGAAGGAAATTTTATCTTGCTGCAGTTGGAACCCTGCTTATTCTAGAGTTAAATGTTCCAGATTAAAATAGATGCACAAAATACAGGCAGAGAGCTGTAGGCACGTCTTTGGAAGACACCCACCTCTCTCCCAGGTGTCCTCTTCTCTAAACCACACAGGAGGTCTGTGATCATCGTACTGAGGCAATTTAAAATTGATTCACTGTGCAGCAAACTGCTGCCAGAAGCTGTGAACATTCGTCCGTCCCAGGGGAAACCCGTATGGATGTTAACACGTCAGTCACAGGGGGCCTGGAGGAAGCTGGTGCTGCCCGCTGTGCTGGAGAGCCTAATGAAATGAACAAAGCAGAGCGGCGCAAAGGGCTGACGCGTCCCAAAGAGGGCTCAACCGGAGGGAAAACCAGTGGAGCAAACGAGAGTCTGGATTTAGTCATTTACCTACATGAAGTAGAGGAACGTCGTTGAGAAAAGGCCACAGTGATGGCGCATCACGATGAAGTCACAGAGAACTCAGAAGGAAATGTGCCTCCTCTCCTGACTGAGGAACCAGGACAAGTAACATCAACCAGGAAGACGAGTTCACAAACAGAGAGTGAGCACTCACAACTCTCTCAAGTCTGAATTCAGAGACAGGCCACCCATGAAAGAACGCATATGGAATGAATGGATTTATAGAAGTTCAAACACAGGCAGAATTCATCTTTGGCATTAAAAGTGGGAGTGGCGGTTACCCTCGCAAACTGGAAGGGATACAACCGGGCTTCGTGGGCACTCTTGGTGAAAGCCATTGGGGTATACACGTGATTCGTGCACTTTTCCATATGTATGCATCAATTTTAAAAGCTTAAATTTATTTGTTTATTCAAGATAAGGTTGAGAGGAGGGGTCCTGACCAAAGAACACAGGAGTCTGGGGCCACAGCCAGGTTGAGAGCCCAGACTCTGGCGTTAAGGGACCTGAGACACAGAGGCCCCCTCACCGGCCTCACTGACTGGTCTTTCTCACTGGTCTAGCTCCCCATGGCCTAGGGTGTGTCTGTCTCCTGAGCCACAGGATAGAAATAATAATAAAATATTAGGGTCGCAGGGGGAGTTGTAAGGATTAAAAGAGATAAAGCTGCAAAACCCTTAACACCGAGCTCAACATGTGCAGGGGCCTTCAGGAAACAACAGCATCAACATTAAATAGCCACGACTTAAAAAGAGGAAAGTGAGGATCTGCTGAATCAAGGGCCCTTATCTCAAGCAGGGGACAAGCGTGAAGGCCAGGAAAGCGGAAAGGGAGGAAGGTGCAGGGTGGCAGTCAGGAAACCATGGTGTCAGGAGCAGGCAAGGAAAATCAGGAAATCCACAAATCCTAACAGGTGATGGTGGGGAGACAGCACTGGGCAAAGGCGAGAGGAGGACATCTGGATAGGACCATGGGCACACTGCAGGGCAGAAAGAACCAGTCCCTGGAGCCCTCAGGGGCCACACTGCTGGCCCCCACTCCAACCAAGGAAGCCTCCGAGAACTGAGCCCCAGCCCCCACCCAGCTTTCTCAATCAGGCACCTGCAGAGCAGGATCTAATTCTTAACTCGGGTTGTAGAATTGAAAAGAATAAAACCCACTGGACATCACAGACTTAAAAACTGAAGGAAATCAAACATTTGAGCAGGGGACTCCTCATTTCTTGGGCACACGGCAGAGTGAAGAACTCAAAGGAAAGAGTCCCCGCCGGGACCTCGGACTAGAAAACAAGACTGCGTCCCGGGGAAGCAGGTTGTTTTTCCCGAGCAGACTGGCTCCTGTTAATAAAACTATGCTGTGTCCTGCGGCCAAAGGAAAACAGGTGTTTACAGAGTTGTTGGTTTACTGGAAATAGACAGGAACGGCAGTGGCAGGATCCAGTAAACAGTAATGAAGAACCACGGACCCTGGAGACAATGGCTGCGGCCAAGACCCCGCTGCCTGCAGACTCGGCACTCTTGATGTAGAACTTCTTGCTGTATTAACAGGTATCCAAAAATATCTGATCTTGTCAAAACCTTCACTTGCTCTTCAAGCTCTTTAGGGCTCCCAAGCGCTTCACAATCTAGTGTCGATGAGCCTCACTTCATGTCACCTTCCCATATCCTAAACTCCCAGCCACAGGAACAACAGGCCAGTCCCCTAAAATATCACAGGCTGTCACATCTCCAAGTTGTGCACAAACTGCTCCCTCCCGCCTAGGACAGCACCGCCCCCTCCTAAGCTTGGTCACTTCCTCCCTCCCTGGGCCTGCCACAACCTCCCCAGGCAGGGTGATTCTTTTCCAGGATCCTGCTCATCCTGTACATCTCCACTCTGGCATGTATCACACTGTGGGCTACTGCACACATCTGCATTTCTGTCTGTCTCATTCCAGAGTTCAAGGCCAGGAGGGAAGACTTCTCCAGCTAGCATACACACTATTCAGCATACTGAATACTCTGGCCTTCAGTAAATGAGCTGAACACCCCAAGTCATTTATTGCTGCCTAATCACTTATAAATTGAGGCATGAAAGGTTGCCCCGGCGAGGAAAGTCAGCTACAAGAAGGTGGAGAGTCCGCTGACCCCAGGGTTATGCCAGCCAACTTTTCCCAAAGAATTTCCGGCAGTACCAAACATCGGTTAAGAGATGGAATCCACTTTCCCAAGGCGGGGAAGCAGGAGCTACAGAGCTGATGTGGACCAAAACAAAAGGCAAGGAAAGCAACTACAGTAAAGGATGGATACCCACAGTCCTTCCCTACGCCCGCAACCCCCGTGGATGCGGGGCCCTCCAGAGCGAGCTGTAGCAGAAGCAGCCACAGGTCACAGGCGACAAGCCCGATCCTGTGTCTGGCCAATGAAGAGCAGCAAGTCAAGTAAAAGAAGTGAGGAGACACAGGTCGGAGTTTCAGTTTAGTCACCAGTAAGATGTGGGGACCACATGTAACTCTTTTGGGCCTCGCTGCCCTACTTTTACAATGTGCCCTATACACGACTGCTGAGGTAAATGAAGTGACGTGGGAAAGTACTTCCAGAAAAGTAGGAAGCACAGTATAGATTCAACCTTGGGTTCCCATGTCACAGGGGGAAGCTCACACGCCCTCACTGTGTATTTAGGGAGGAGGGGAAGCTGTGCAGAAGAGATAACTGGCCCCACCCAGGATTCAAGGCCAGTTCAGGCCAACTACCAAAGTAGGGCTCTAACCTTTACCTTAGCTTCCACATCGACACTACCTTTGACATTCTCTCCCCAAGAGGGAGGATGTGGGCTCATCAGGATGGAGACGCCTGCCCTACACAAAAGAGAACACCAGGCATGTCGACATCCTCTGTGTGCTTCGTTATGGAGCCCTGGGCACAGGAGGCTTTGAGGGCTGGGGCATCTGGCTCATTCTAAGAGAGATGAGAGTACTGTTAGCTATGATTCTGGAAGATGCTCTTAGCCTCAAGAACTAGTATAGTGAAGGTGGTGGCTGGGGGCGGGGGGGTGGTGTGATGTGGGATCATAATAAAATCAGAGCCATTATTATTCTAAGATTTCAGGGAAAAAATAGGTCCTCAAGTATATAATACATCTACTTAGGGTAAAATCTCCTTCTTTGCCAATATAACAAGATTTACCTTTAATATTTTTCAAGGTCTGGCACATCTAACCCATAACATCTATAAAATCCTTTACTTCTTTCACAGGATTTTTAGTCTGCTATCCTGGCATCCTCCCAAATAGCAAATTTGCAGGTCAGGGTGCAATCTCCACCCTGCCTGAAGACAGAATTTCTACATGGACGGAGGGCTTTAGTAACAATTAAATCACAAGTTGGGGACTTCAAAGCATTAAGATGGGAAACTTTTTGTTTGTTTCCTTATTCAGTTGAATACACTGCTATCCTTATTTTTTTAAAAGGCAAATGCACAACTTCTTAAAATGGGTATGAAAAAGAACATGACTAGACAGAGAAAACAAGAAGAGATGGCCTAGTTGATAAACTAGGAGGTTCTCTCTGGCCCAAGTCAGCATTTATGATTTTGAGTTCTGGCCCTACTCCCTCATCAATTCAACATTTCCAAATTTGTAAATGCACTGGGGCAGCACCAAGGCTCCTCCTATTCAGGACAGATACAAACCAAGAGACTCCTGGACGAAAAGTAAGACAAAGAGAAGGTTAAAAAACAGCCATTTCACACCTCAATTAAAAAATCCCAGCAAAGGAACCAACCACTGTAGGCAAACAAGAATATTATCCGAGCAAGAAATATACAAACTACACCTGTACCTGACACGCCGAGAGCCACGTCTGAAGAGGTGAAGAGAGGGGGACAACTGTCCAGTGGCTGAACATAATTCACATCACAAGAAGGGGCCTCACACCTCAATATAATCGCAAGAAATCAGCTACAGATCATTAAAGGGTAGAAAAACAGAAGTTAAACGCACAGGGTGACGATAAGGCAGAAAACCAGCATGTTTCTTTTAGCATTTAATAGACAAAAAACACCCAAATATCATAGCAAGTAAAAAGAGGACTAAATTAATTTTCAAAATTAATTCCACTAAATAAGCTGGCTGCTGAATCTAGATATGGTCAACAGAAGGACCAGAAGCAAGACCAGAAACGGGAAAAGTGGGTGGTAGGAGGCGGCAGGGGGGTAGCTCTGTCCACTGACATGTCTTCTTGGCTAGAAGCCAGGATGGCCTCTATTCACTGCTGCAACACATGTTTTCCTAAGAGGCAATTTTACCCCAAATGTAGGTAAGATTTTCTTTTCCCTTTAGGCTCCAACTCCTAAAAGGTACTTTAAAGATTTATTTAAACACTAAACAAGTGGGTGGAAGATGTCTCAATTACATGTCTAGCATTAAAACACAGGGTGAAGAAATCTGGAACTAAGCTGGAACCTTATGCCAAACTATTATTAGTCTGAGTTATTACTGACCTGTAGGCACGACTGGACGAGGCAGGTAGAGCACAGCCCCCGAGTATTTATGGGGAGAGAAGCAGCGCTACAGGGCCAGAAACACATCTCGGGGGGAGGGGCGTGAAGCATGACAAAGAGATGCCAGCCTGACTAAAGTTCAGCAGTTCTCTTACCAGTGATCTCCACAGAGCTCAGGGGAATAAATTTCCTAAAACTAAACAGGAGTTCAAGTTAAGCTGACCAAACAATACCAATTAAATCTGGCCTTGAGGGTTTGGAAACACAGTCAAGGTGACCGTTTATAAACCAGCACTACTTAACTCTCAAATGCGAAATGCGACTCTCCTTTGGAAAGGATGAATCACAGGGTCTTACGAAATCCTGGGCGCTCGATCCCCTCCCAGTCAACGCAGCAAACATTTGTTTACTGGGTAGCTGTGCTCAAGGGGACAAGGGGACTTCAGAAGCTTCAGTTCTAGTGGGGAAGAAGCAGGTAGAAATATGACATGTACACACGACTGTAACTCAAGGCCAAAGTGTGAAAATTGTCACAAGACATTATAAGGTGCCACTGGAGAGAGATCACGATGGGAAGGCATCAGCAAAGGCTTCACGAAGAAGGGAGCAACTGAAGTGGTCTTTGAAGGACAGAAAAGACTTCCACAGGAAGAGATGAAAACTCATGAGAAGGAAGATTGGTCCAGGTAGGAGGAGGAGGGGGAATCTTCAGGGAACAGGGGGTGATCCCATTTGGCCAGAGCACAAGACACAAAGAACACAGGACCTGAGGCTGGAAAAGCAGGCTGGGGTGATGTTCCCAGCCCGCCCTGAATGCCACATTAGGAGCTTACATGCTACTTTTGAATATCTCCGAGTAAGAAACGGACCAGATCAGAGAAATACTTTAAAAAGGGGAAAACTCATCTAGCATCTTATTGACAAAAGAGAATATAAAATAAGTGAGGATTTTAACAAAGAAGAAGACTAGGTAAAAATGGGAGTTAAACAAGAAGAATCAAAGGCTAACGTTGGGGTTCAGATGTCAGAGAGAATGGGGACAACGCCTTTAACAAAGACAGACAGGTTAGAAGAGACTGGTGTGGGAGAGAGGGAAAATGACCTGGCTGGTTGGGAAACCCTACTGCAATCTTAGATCACTTTAACACCAAAAACAAGTACAGAATAGTGGCAATGTGAGTCATCCTGCTCTAGTCCACTTTGATAAAAACCACTTAAGGCCACAGGGCCTTTCCATATGCTGGTTCCTCCACCTAGAGGTTTATGCTCTGCCCCTAAGGGTTAATGCAGCTCAGAAAACACTTCTGAGAATCCTTCCTTGATCATCCCAGATGGGATCAGCCCATCACATGCTTTCACTGAAGTGTTCCTCTCTACCATAGCTCTTATCTCAATTATAATTATACATTTATTTTTGTGATTACTTGATTAATGTTGTCTCTCTATCACTAGGCTGTGAGCTCCCACAGGGTCCCCTATGGCTATGCAGCAGGTCTGGATGAAATCTGTGGAAGAGAGGACAGGAGGGAGGTGACTGTCTAGATTGTAGTGAGCAGATGGTGGGGGCACCTGAAATCACATCCCACAAGACAGGGCTGAAGCAATGGACCTAGTCAGCCAGAAGAGAGGCCTCGTGGCAAGATGGTGGTCTGCAGCATCTGCAGGGCTGTCATGAGGATGATAGATTAGCAGCACACTGTGTGGTCTCAGGGGGTAGGAAAGAAGCAGGATTGATGGGTGAAAGTCTCAGGGAGACAGATTTCAGCTCAAAGGCTGGAAGGGTTTTCACACAGCCAGGGAAATGGATTGCTCGGGGCAGCAGTGAGTCCCTGTCACTAACACGCTCAGTCAGAGGCGCACGGCCATGTGGCGAGGCTATCGCAGGAGACTTGAGCCACAGATGAGCATTTATATACTAGAGACACTTTTTTTTTCTTTTTTTTTTTTTTGTGAGGAAGATCAGCCCTGAGCTAACATCCATGCCAATCCTCCTCTTTTTGCTGAGGCAGACCAGCCCTGAGCTAACATCTATTGCCAATCCTCCTCCTTTTTTTTCCCTTTTTCTCCCCAAAGCCCCAGTAAATAGTTGTAGGTCATAGCTGCACATCCCTCTAGCTGCTGTATGTGGGACACGGCCTCAGCATGGCTGGACAAGCGGTGTGTCGGTGCGTGCCCGGGATCCGAACCCGGGCCGCCAGTAGCAGAGTGCGCGCTTAACCGCTAAGCCACGGGGCCGGTCCCTAGAGGCACTTTTAAGGTCCCTCCAGCCTCTACTGAACTCTTCTGGCTGCCCCACTCTTAGGAGGCACTCATCCATTTGCACATGAATCCCTCAAGTCCCCTCTCTATGCACGCTGTCCCCTCTGTCCCCTCTACCTGCAACGGCCCACCCTTTCTGCCCCCTCCGCCCTGTGGGCTTACTCCTTCCTGCACGTGCTCCGGCTGTCAGTGTATCTGCCTCACTCAAAGGAAGCCCTTTCCGTCCTGATTCTGGTCAGTCCACACGGTGGCCTATGACCCACTGCTCTGCCTTCACAGTAACAAGCACTTACATAAATTTAACTCCAGGATTACTGTTCCTTCAACGTTTCCACCACATCAGTAGGCCTCCCAAAGCAGGGAAGACGAGCACTCTCTTTCCTGGAGCATGCCCATCACCTACCACAAAGCCTGACACACTTCTCGCTCAGAAACATCCAGGAGTCCCATCCAATCACCCTACCCAAATATCATTTTGACTGGCATTTCTCAGAGAATGATACTTGCAAAACCTTTACCACCTTGTCCACCCTACCCTGGACATCCTGGTTTGTCACCATTCCTTTCCGTGCCTCAGACCGACGCTGTCCACGCGGGCTACAAAGGCTCGCAGCTGTCCGCAGCGAGAGGACCACGCCTCGACAGTGAGTGCAGAGAAACTCGCACACAGCAGCTTCAGAGTCAGTTCACGACTGCTGACTCTCGTAAAAAAAACACTGGGACTTGTATTTTGTATCTTTTTCCCCCCATTCATCTGTGTTGTATGTAACAAGAGGACTAATCTTTGTCACACTGGGGAAAAAACTAGTCTGTCGTCATAGATGGTTTGAGAAGCACTGCCTGAGGCAGTGTTACCTCACTAAACGATACGGACAGGAAGTCCTCTCATACTAATTAACAGAGTAGTACGGGGAGTAAGACTGTAGCCCAGACCCTGGCGACAACGGGGAAGTTCATTTTACCCTCTGACATTAATTAATTCCATCTTCCTCACACAATATGGCGCACCTCAAACTTGAAAGAGAATCCTAAAAAATATATTTTAACTGTTTTAGACAGCAGTGACCACTCCGACCCAGAAGCCAACAGCCCTTATGACCAAGGGGAGAAAAGCACCTCATATGTGAGTCTCTCCTTTGCCTCTGTGCCCAGTGTCCTTGTCCCCGGGCACAGCGTATCCTGGTTAACACAGCTGTAAACACAAATCCAAGGTGCTCGCAAGCCAAGGACATGAACATTTTAGCTCTAATGGGCATGACACCAGTACTTTGTGGCTAATCACATTATTAACATACACAACACATACAAACACACATGCAACGGCAATTGTAAGGAACTGGGTCTGCATTAACTGTCCCTCGAGACCAGCGCTGTAGCTCATCGCTCTGCCCACCTTCCCCCCATCTGCTTCACAGCCCATATTCAAGGTGGGGTCTTGGCAGCGGGGCACACCCCGGTACCTCTGACACTTGAAACTGGCTTTCCCTAATGGTCAGGTGAACTCAGCCTTCTTTGCCTATTATTTCCCCAAAGATTCACCAGTTACTATCAATTATTGCCTTTTATCACAACACTTCTCGTTTGCCCTTTATCCACTGATCGGTCAGGAGAACACACAACAGCTACACTGCCAGTAACCACATATAAGAAAAACCCTGAAGTGCCCTGGGGCATTCCAGACGGGAAGCAGGGGGCACGCCCAAGAAAACACACAAGATAAATGGATTAAAGACTTGCATGTAAGACCTGAAACTGTAAAACTTCTAGAAGAAAACATAGGCAGTACGCTCTTCGACATCAGTCTTAGCAACATCTTTTCAAACACCACGTCTGACCGACCGGGCAAGAGAAGCAATAGAAAAAATAAACAAATGGGACTACATCAAACTAAAAAGCTTCTGCACAGCAAAGGAAACCATCAAGAAAACGAAAAGACAACCTAACAATTGGGAGAAGATATTTGCAAACCATGCTTCTGATAAGGGCTTAATCTCCAAAATATATAAAGAACTCATGCATCTTACCAACAAAAAAACTACCAACCCAATTAAAAAATGGGCAAAAGACCTGAACAGACATTTCTCCAAAGATGATATACAGATGGCCAACAGACACATGAAAAGATGTTCAAAATCACTAACTATCAGGGAAATGCAAATCAAAACTACAATGAGATATCACCTGACGCCCGTCAGAATGGCTATAATTAACAAGACAGGAAACAACATGTGTTGGAGAGGATGTGGAGAGAAGGGAACTCTCATACACTGCTGGTGGGAGTGCAAACTGGTGCAGCCACTATGGAAAACAGTATGGAGATTCCTCAAAAAATCAAGGCTAGAACTACCATATGATCCAGCTATCCCACTGCTGGGTATTTATCCAAAGAACTTGAAAACACCAATTTGTAAAGGTACATGCACCCATGTGTTCATTGCAGCGTTATTCACAATAGCCAAGACTTGGAAGCAACCTAAGCGCCCATCAAGCGACGAATGGATAAAGAAGATGTGGTATATATACACAATGGAATACTACTCAGCCATAAGAAACGATGAAATCCAGCCATTTGTGACATCATGGATGGGCATTGAGGGTATAATGCAAAGTGAAATAAGTCAGAGGGAGAAGGTCAAATACCGTATGATTTCCTTCATTAAGTAGTAGATAATAACAACAATAAACAAACACATAGGGACAGAGATTGGATTGGTGGTTACCAGAGGGGAAGGGGGGAGGGAGGAGGGTGAAAGGGATAATTCGGTACATGTGTGTGGTGATGGGCTGTAATTAGTATTTTGGTGGTGAACATGATGTAATCTATGCAGAAATAGATGTACAATGATGTACACCTGAAATTTTTACAATGTTATAAACCAATGTTACTGCAATAAACAAAAAATTTAAATAAATAAATTAATTAATTAATTAAAAAAAAAAAAAAAAGAAAAACCCTGAAGTGCCCTGGGGCATTCCAGATGGGAAGCAGGGGGCAAGCCCAAGAAAACACACAAGATAACAATTCATGGGTATTTAACCAGCTAAGTAAGCTTTGCAACACTCCCAAATCCTGCTCTTCCCTGGGCCTATATGTCACCTTAAATCCTTAACATCTCTACTAGTTCCTAGTGTAGACAGAGGCTTCATTTCATCATGAATCAAATTATGGTACAACAGACATTATAGTGCATGAAAAGTGGAGCGATGGGAATCTGCTTTCCTAAAAGCAGATGATGGGGTAAAGAGTTCCATGTTTCCTCATGCTACTGGTTTATTTGAAACAAGGCTCCAATCAAAAACCACACAAGGATGACCGGGTACTTGAGTGGACACTCAAAATAATGCAACAACACAATACGCAACGGGCGTATAAATAAAAGTTGAAAGCAATCACATGAAGGTAGAGGGTAGAACAGAATAAATGGAAGGCCTATGACCCATACCTCCATTTAGAAAAGTCAAAATTGGAAAAGGCTTTCTGCCATCTTCTATCCCACAGGCAGAGTACTTGCTGAGAAGTTGACAGACCCTCATATTTCAATTTTGCTTTATACAAAAATTAAGAACTTTAGGAATTCTTTGAAAGCATGTTTCTGATTACTAACATTATGGAAAGTAAGTGATTTTAAGTGACCCTGGAAGATTTTAAGTGACCCTGGAAAACCAACAGGCTTTGTCAAATTCTGAAGGCTCTTTTGCCCTTTAAAGTATCTCTCTTGCTTCCCCACAAAGTCACTTTGTGTTTTGTAATTCTGGACCTCTCTGAGTAAGGCACTCATCTAAACTTCACTTGGGGATGGACCTCGGAAGCTGGTATCCAACAGAGCCTACCCCCACACAAGCCTCGTTTCCACCAAAATAAGGAACAGGTGGCACTGAGCTGGGTAAAGAGACAACACATTTCAAATTTCGGAGAATTCACGAGTCCAGGACAGCTTGCCGTCCACAGCACAGTCCTGGTGAAAAACTCCAGCAGCTACCCTCTACCCAAAAGGCAAAGCAGAGCAGCTTTCGGAAGAAGGGTCAAGTGAGAGGGCCAACCACCCCCGGTTCTGGCCTTCCTTCTCATCCCCGTCTCCAACAGCTTCTCTCCAGAAATAACTAAACGCATGAAATCATCCACAGCGAGAAGACAGAGGCATGACACCTACAAGGTGCCTATTTATAGAAAGTGTTAACACACCTCAGGAAAAGACACTAGAAATCTCCTTGGAAACCCCAAGCCTGTGCTCCCTTTGGAATTCTAGTCTGCTAACACCCATGACTAAGTAACCGCCTTTAAAACAAAACCAAAGAGTCACAGGTACTTACGGTTTCCCCCCAGGGATTCCTGCCAGGTTTGGAGGGATCGTAGGTACTCTCATGTGAGGAGGAGGATCAAACCCAACCTGGAAACAAAACAAGGCATCGCAGACTCCGTGTACGCAGGGCAGGCACTTTGAGAACATCTCTAAAGACTCGTCACTGGAAACTCACAGATCCCCAAAGCAACAGAAACAGTCATACGCGCTGGCATTATTCAAAAGAAAAATTATAATGCAAGAAGTAACAGAACCACCTCTAAATACCACAAAACATACTTCTTGTTAGGGGAGGTGAGGTGAAGTATGATCTATCTGTGCACTGAGAACCAGCTTTCCACAGTAAACACGGCCCGTGGACTCGGGATGTTCTGCCTTGCCCAAACACGGACAGAGGCGGTATGCTGACTGAGGCAGCATTTCTCACCCTCGGCACTGTCAAGGTTCCGGGCCAGACAGCTCTTTGTTGGGGGCTGTCCTGGGCATGGCAGACATTCAGCAGCATTTCTGGCCTCTACCCTCTAAGTGACAATAGCACCCTCCAGTTGTGACAATCAAAGTGTCTCCAGGTATTACCAAAGATCCCAGGGGCAAAATCGCCCCCAGTGACACACCACTGGTCTAAGTTAATGCTTAAGGATTCATACACAATTGTGTGTACCCTAATGATGGCATCTAGGCCCTCAGCTGCCCACTTTGCTGTCAACTATCTTGCCCTCCACTGCACAGCCTTTCCTACCAGTGCAACATAAGGCAAGAACAGTGAACTGTAGTATCACCCCAAGTTACTGGAGACAATGCTATTCGAAGAGGGGAGAGGAGAGAAATGCATGTGACACACTGCAAACAGCCAAGAAAAACGAGTAACAAATTTTTCTTTGCTATGGCTTATAATCTATCCCGTTTTCCTGATGCAATCACGGGTTCCAGTCAATTTTACCCTTCACATGCAGTTTTGCATCTTCCCGGTCAAAAATGAGGCCATTTACAGAGTGGGGGAAGGCATGGCAGGAAGTCGGAGAGCCTGCCCTGTGGTTCCAGTCCCTCTGTGTTCTGCCTCTGCCCTGGGACCACTTCCTACACCTAAGCCATGCTACTGGCTTTGAGGAATAATATAGGCGGGGAAAGAGAGAGTTATGGCTTCTCCAGTATTTTTTCCTAAGAATTAAAGAGAGGAAAAAAAAACCAACCACCTCAAGAAAACGAATGAAGAGGCTTCTCTGAGCTTTTTGAGTCATTTCACCGCCTTCCAAAAAACAAAATCTACTTTGGTGGGAGAAAACCAGATGTCCCCCGACCCGCTGAAGTGGCTCCTAACACTGCCTCTCTCCACCCACGGAAACAGTCAGACAAAAGGCGGCTGGCCCTGACCTAGTGCAGCGGCGCGTGGATGGAGACGGCGGGCGGGGACCCGGGGTCTCTGCTCCGAGGCGTGGGGGCCGCCCCCCGCCCCCGCGTCCCCAGCCCGCCCGCGTCCCCAGCGCGCGCCCCTACCATCGGGGAGCGCCCGTAGGCCACCACGGCGGCGGCGGCGGCGGCCGCGCTCATCTGCGGGGACATGTTGTGGAGGCTGGCGTAGGCGGCGCCGGGGCTGGTCAGCTCGCCGTTCATGCCGGCGTGGGGCACCATCCCGAAGGGCGCGGGGTACGGGCCTGGCACCGCCAGGGGCGTCCTCAGGCCTGCCGCTGCAAGGAAGCACAAGCCGCACGTGACTCGACTAGCCGCTCAGGTCCACTCTGACCGCCGTTCCAGGGTCATCTTTAGTACCATTCATTGGGGGAAGGAGAAAAAGGGGAGGCTTGGAGGAGGGGGGTGGGATCACCTCCAGTTCACACACAGGATCCCTTCTTCCCCAGAGGTGATTTCACCTCAGAAAGAACAGACCCCAGGGGGGCACTGCCCACACACTTCTTCCTTGTACACTTGGCAGCACTGGGAAACCAGGGGGAATCAAGGAGCATTACTGTACCAACTCAAAGAAGGCAAACCAAGGCACGGACACCACCTGTTTACTTGACTTAATGTCAAAAGGTTTTCTTGATAAAATCCCAGATTCCTCCTTCAGTCCGAACTTTCCATTCTCTGGGACCAAATCCAAATGAAAACCCGAGCCTGGGTTTACTAAACTAAAGCACCGGTTTAGGAGGAATAATCTGAGGCCTCTTTTCCTCTGGGCCCTGGGTGTTACTTTTTTCCTTTCCCAAGGAAGAGGATAAAGTTAAAAGTTCTGAGTTTCTTCTAGGGCTGGAGTCTCAGTGAAACTCTCCCAATTTCTACTGAAGGAGAGACACCGATTCCTGAGGGACGCACAGGCAGAAACCCAGCCAAATCAAGGAAGCAAGAGGCACACTCAGGCTGGCCAGACCAGCCGTGTCAGTCAATATTAGTGAACCCAGACACACAACGATAGCGCGGTAAGGAGCTTACATGCAGAATAATTATCAGAAACTTTATTGAAGTCCCTAGGATTTGGATTATTTGGAAATAAAAGAAAAGCCAAATGTAAATAGTTGGAGACCCGACAGGGTGCAGCTGTTCAAACCCAAGGACAAACATCTGTTTCTTATCATGGCTGCTCAGCGATGGGAAGGAGGGAGGCAGGCAATAGTGCATTTCACATTCACGGGAAAACTGCATCACGAGACGGACAGCTGACGAATCCAGCCGGGAAAGGGAAAAACAAACAAAGCACAACAAGAGGCAAGTCTCTACCCGCTTGGTTAACGAGGGGGTCCATGGCTGGAGGCTTGCCGAGGCCTGGACGCAGTCCTGGAGTGGCGCTGGTGCCCGGCGTTGGCATGTCGCTCCGAGGCGTCGGTGTGCTGGATTTCAGAACAGGCGTGCTGGCTTTTTCATGCTGGTATCATTAAACAAATTAAATGAGTATTATTTTTAATCCAAGTCATATTACACAATTTATCACAACAGCAGCTGGGACACTGGGCACCTTCTAGCTACTCCCTCAGCCAATTTTCATAAATCCACACAATGTTGACAGCATTAACTTGTGAGCGAGCAATGTTGACCTTTCCTCTTCCTGCCAGAATTAAAACTCGAGCTAGAGACACAGAACATGATCACACTTCTTCCTCCGCAGATTTTATTTTAAAAAGTGTTTTTCCATCAGGCTTGTGGACTTGGGATCTAGGCCAAGTTAGAATGATGACCACCCAGAGAAAAGTTCCCGGTCATCAGAAATGAATGTCCCAGTTACCAAGAATGTCAGAGGGAGGACCCCTTTTCTAATCTTGCCTTTTAGTGGCGGTGGGATTGAGACTCATGGTGAGACAGCTGGGCCATAGATTTGATGAGAAACAAACCTGCATCTCAGAGGCAAAAGCCCTCAACTAGTCCTCTCATTTTGAAAGATGTGCCTAAAAAAATAACCCTGTGGAGGTGTCACCACCCACCTGCCTACATAACCAGTGAGGACCCACCCGTGCAGGGGCCTTCAGGAGCCAAGACAATAACAGGGTTACAGGGCATCTTCTTCTGCCTCTTGACCTTGCCTGTTCTTGAATCAGTGTGAGAAGTGCTATGGTGTCACAAAGAGCATGCGCTGGAGAGAGACCCCAGCTCCCTCTCCCCTTGGGTCTGATGGGCTGTGTAAACGTGGCAAGAACCTCAAGTTTTCCTCCCCATCAGTGAAATGGAACAATGCCTGAGGACTGTGTAAGGACGAACTGTAGGTTGTCAGGGCTCTGTTACTGGGAGTTAAGAGATGACATATTCCACAATGTTTGTTGAATGACTGAAAGCATGAATAGGCTCTCACGTACCCCCCTCCCTCCACCAGTTCCAGGCTTCCCCGGTGCCACCATTCTGACGAGCAACCCAACCACAACCTGCCCCGATAGGAGGGGTTGGTCTACAACCAGGTGAACGGGCAGCTTAGAAAATGAGGACTTCTCAGGGCCTCAGAGGTTAACTGTTTGCCAACTGGGACATTTCAGAGAGACCGTGCCAGGAACACAGTCCCCAAATAAGAAGGCAACGGACACAGAGGCTTATTCTCTCCCTCCAATCACGGCCCCAAACAGACGACCGAGGGGAAAAGTAAACACTGTGTGGGGAACAAAGAGCAGAAGGATGAGTTTCACTTTTAAATACTTAAAAATACAACTTTCAATCAGTAAAACCCCCACATTTCAAATACGTTAGGGTCCTCTGGTCCACAAAGAAAAATAAACTGCTAAACAGGCAAGTGACTGTTCTTATCACCTACCAAGCTCATCTCTTTGGATTTCAAAGAAGTGGAACTTCCCGAGGAGGCCGTGGATGCTGGGCTGCTGGAAGCATCCTTCTTCAGCAGGCGGTTTTTGTCAATTCCGTTTTCCCGGGGTGAATGGGTGGGGCTTGCTCGTGGAGAAGAAGGGTCCTCAACATGCATAAGCAAAGTTTTCAGCGTTTCACTTATAATGTATATAAAGGGACCTCTCCCCATTACAAACTCTACTTCCACGCTAATTCTCTAAATTGAAGGAGAATGCTGAAAGCCTTTCAGATTTGGGGGACTTAGGGTGTACACCCTGACTAACAACACTGTTATAATTAACAGGATGGTGTTCACAGACACACGCACGAAGACACGATAAAGAGAAAAACCTACAAGCAATTGTATCCCTCCTGGTGCTCAAATACTTTGCTAAGAGGGCACTGTAAGGAAAGGATTAGGGGAACAGCATTTTTTGGGGGTCAGTTAGACCATTATTGCTGCGTCCATGAACAACCATTAAGTTCTTAACGTGTGAATTGCAAGAGACCACAACACCGTGGCTTCATTTCCTTTTTCTCACAAGTCACTGTGAAAATAAAGTTTGATAGTTACCTCATTAGACACATCCACAACTAAGTTGTCATCGCTTTTGTCACCATCACTGTCCTGGAAAAAAGAAATTTTAATGCCATTTTTTAAAGGGTTTGAGGCCCAGTTAAATTTCTTTCTCTAGTTCTTGGTAGCAGGCAGGCTAAAAAAATGACCTGGGACGGCCTGTGGGCTCTCTTCCAGATTGCCTGCCCTGGAATTAATTCCACCATCTCCCTTTCTCATCTGACCTGGGGCCACACAAAGCCTGGGGCAGGAATTCTGTTGCAGTAACATATCAGCTATATGATCACAACTTGCGTACAGGTGACGTCAAGTTGCAAAACACTTGGCACGTAGTAAGGACTCAATGAAAGTCTGCAACAGCTCTATCTCTCTTATGATCTGAAAGCTGCAGGTCCATCCAGCAGAGCTCCTTTCCCGTTGGATTTCAAATGAAGTACACAATTTCAAGTCATTGCTTTTATGTGTATCACCCTGAAGACCGCCAACCAATCTAGTGTTCATAGATAATCCGTAATTATAGGGACAAACTTAAACCATGTTCCCAGGGCGTTACTAATTACTGCAAAAAATAAAACAAAGCAAACAAAACACTAAACAAAAAAGCTAGCTACCGGCTGGAATAAGGTACCAAGATCTAACCTCATGTTAAGAATAAACCTCTTTGGGAATCAGCTTGGAACCTTTTTGGAGAGCCGGAAGGAAGACAGGATGGCGATATCTGGAGGGCTCTGGTATCCTACAGCAGGGCTTCTACTGTCTCTTCATAAAGCCATAAAATTTGTTAATCAGAGAAATCTCCAAGGTTGCACCAAATGTGAAAAGGTTCAGAAACGCGATTTACTTTAATGATGTGATCACTCCTGCATCGAGTTTCAGGGCAGGCTGAACAAGTGTAATTTCTTAGCCAAAAGGCTTAGTGTCCTTCAGGGCAGAGTAATACAACGGGCAGATGGAAAAAGCAGGACATCCCAATGGGCCCTAATTCTCCAAAAGGAGCAGGCCCCTAGTTTATGATCTAAACAATCCTTTTCCTGATGTCACTGTCAATTATGAATACACAAATAATGTTTGGGAAATATTAGTACAAGTGCAAATACTCCCTGTTGGCTTTCTGTGGCCCCCAAGTCCAGCTAGAAAGTTACCCTCAACTTTAAATTCATGTCTTAAATGTTTTTTCTAACTGTACCTAAAGCATCACATGTGGGAGACACAATTTACTTTCTTCAGTAATGTGTTACTAGATGGACTTTAGTCATTGTTATAAAGGCACCATGCAATTAACTAGTAACATAAAATGACAACCAATGAGGAAGCCTGGGTAATTTAAAATAACAATCTATTGAAAGAAATATTTTCATGCAATAAAAGAAAAAAATAATACTAAAGAAAATTTGTTTTCTCTTAGTAAAGCCCACAGAAAAGCAAAAATGTTTCCAAGTGTTAAGAACTCAAAGGTGGTGGTGGTGAAAAATATATAAGCTAAAAGGGTTTCCCTTTTAGGAAAAAAAAAGTTTTAATGGTTAACATAATGTGTTAACCAAACTGGCAAAATGTAGCAAACAATTTATTACAATGGAACTATGAAGTGAGTCCTTAAGTATTCTCTAATTTAAACCTTAGCTTTGTATTGGACCCTCCTGCAAATATAAACCTGCACAGAACAGTATATACCTGTCATCAAAGATCTAAGGTCTGAGGCCTTTGTTCCCGATTCTCCAACATCGTCTCAATACACCACCTTCAACCCCTTTACAACTAGACATACCTAGTACAAGCAGGTTACAAAACAGTCACGCAGAGCTACGGATTCTGTATCACTCACTACTACATAACTTATCTACACAAGCCTGAGGCTGAACAACTCAGAATTGTATTATCAGCAAATGTCCAAATTTCTGCATGTCATGACCTTCTGAGCAGCTTATTAACAGTGGATACCATCCATAGATAACAGCACCTGCATGGCAAGTTGGCTCTGGGCGAAAGATAAGGGGCAAACGTCATGTGCTAAAAAGGCTTGGACTGGGGTGGGGAGAACCAACAACCGGTTCTTAGGATGTTATTATAGTGCAAAGCGTGGACCAGTTTGAGGACTTCTGGCAAACTATCCAATCCTAGGCCCTCGGTTGGGGAATCCGAGCATAGTGATTACAAGCACGAGTCATCGTAGCCTGCCACCAGGCTCTGCCACGAACGCTGACGGTGGGCAAATCACTTAGAAGCTCTGTGCTTTGGCTTCTTTATCTACAAAGTGGAGGTGACGGTACCAAAACGCCCCGGGCTGTTCTAAGAGTTAAATGAAACAATCCACGCAAAAGCACAGGGCACCTGGCACTAATCTGAGGTGTTGCTCAACAGGTGTTACCATTGTCAGCTGTAGGTCTAAGCCAGCCAGCAGGAGGCAGAGAGGCCTATGTTGAAACTTCCACACAGCCCGTACACCAGCCAGCCAGAGGCAGACACTCCTTCCTTCAGGAGCGACAGGAAGTGGCCTAATTCAGCATTCTACTCGCATACTGTTCCTGAGAACGCATCCATCCTGAAACAGACTCCCC
Organism: Ceratotherium simum simum; assembly: GCF_057802395.1. Lineage (NCBI taxonomy): Eukaryota > Metazoa > Chordata > Mammalia > Perissodactyla > Rhinocerotidae > Ceratotherium > Ceratotherium simum. The sequence goes on along the minus strand of NC_141919.1, from coordinate 10,193,059 downwards.
GGGACACACAAGGAAACTCCAAGTCATCTGTCAGCTGCAATGTTTATGGCCCTGAGACCACAGCCACTGGCCATTTGGCTGGGTTTGCTCTCCTCGTGAATGTGGTTTTCTCGAGATCTGAGTCAAGTCCTCACTCCATCAACCAGTCGTGCGATCTCATCTGCAGGGTTTGAAGTAGATGCCTCCAACTTTTCTTCCATTTTTACCACAGACTCACATCACTGAACTGCTCACTATGGAAGAGGATGAACTCTGCCTTAAGACCTAATACGAGTCTGAATGTATTATCAGAATAGCATCCAAAAAGATATTGTATGACACCAAAATTCTTACCCTGATTATTTTAGCAAGACAGGCTACCAAACTGGCAAGGCCCAGGACAAAATGAAAACGTAGGCCCTTGTTCAAAAACTGAGAATGTGAAGAATGGTTGAGAGCACAGCATTAAACCAAGGGTGACGCACGATCCTTTTAAGAGTAGGGCCTGTGCAACTGTACATACTGTGTGCCCACAAAGCCAGCCCTGCATTTTTGTACCCCTCTTATGAAGACCTAAGGCAGAAAGCCTAAAATTTAATACTGAGCTTGGCAGAAGCATAATTTACAGCTCTAGAGGGAAATAATACCCTACAATGTAAGAATCTATCCTCTTTATAGCATTCTTTTAAAGGATGTGGAATTATCACTAAGATCTCAGAGTACGCTTGTATACTCACTCAGAAGGTGAGAAGTAAGCAAGCAAATATTATTTCAAGTCCTTTATTTACTTACATAGTGGCTGGAGTCCTTATCATCCACCTTTCTTTTTTTGATGTCATTGGAAAATTCAGGCCCATTTCTGCGTTTATCTGTGCCTCTTAGATTGTCTGGGACCAAGAGGGAATTACTCTGCAAGACAAAAAAAAATTAATCAAAGATTTCTTCCCAAGTCTCTCTGTATACATGAAAACCCAACTTGGATGTGAAAGCTGTTTTAAAAAGGTGATACCCACACAGCCTTTCATTTCATTTAATTGTCTCATCTGAAGACTTTGATGGCAAACATTTAGAGAGGTTTAAGCACTTAAAAGGGAGACCCTCACTATGCAATCAAACTGTCCAAAGCTTGGTAGATCCTTCAGGCTCTACTTACTTGAAAATATTTGTCTGTTCTATTTACTGTTAGAGAAATGGGAGCTTGCTGTTTATATGTGGATGTGCTTTTATTCTTTCCCACTGCGACTTCCTGGTCAGGAATCTGAACGGCCTATGAGCAAAACCTGAGATCACTCTGTTAGACGTGTGCTGTGACTGTAAGAGTCAGTGTGTGCCACTCTAAAAATTTTAGACACAAAGAGAGTGAGTGGGATTAACTTTTCCTAAAAGGCAAATCACATTTTCCACCCCAACAATGAAGGAACTCTTGAATTCTTTTAATTTATTGTTGAAAATAAGATTTGGTGTTCCTCGCCAAAAGCACTGAAATTTAAGACCCAAAGCGGGAATTTCAGCCAGTGAATCTTCAACAGCCAGGACAGTTCCCACGCACAAGAGCAGGAACAAGGACGAGTTTTTTGCAAACCACACAGGATACTTTCATGCGCATGTGCTGAGTAGAACTGTTGACCCAAAGAAAACAGGCATTTTAGATATGTGGGGATCACATCGCCATGCGATCGGCCCTCCATTCCCATCTCCCTTGGGCTGAAGCATCAGAACATGTTACAATGAGTTCTTTTAGGTGCTGGATTAGCATGTGCAAGGGGCCAATTTGTTCATTGATGTGTTACTGCCTTGAACAATGCTGAACGAGCTGTGCACAAACCTTTCACAAAGCCCAGAAAAACCAATTTCTGAAAGATGTTGGGGAACTAAGAGGGAGTGTCCAGAGCCAGCAGACAATGATGTTACCTTTCCCTGCCACAATTTAAGGGGAAAGGAAGGGGCTGGGGGAAACCTTTCAGTCACACCACCTCTAATGCAATGGTATGTATCAGGAGCCAATGTTTTACAGCACATTTTTAAACGCCATGGGTCTTCGTTCCCAACCAGCCTGAGGTAATCAGCCAGGTGGCTGGCTCTCAAAGCTCCCCCCTGAAAACACGGTAGCGTTCCCAGCTCAACCACATGCAAGGGGACATCAAACCTGGGGACCCAAAGGTAATCTGAAGCCTCTTTGCCCACTTCAGGGACTGACTGAAGAGAGCTGAGCTTTCGTTCATGACCATTCAAGCTACACAAATGCCAGGAGGCTTCCATAAAAGCAGGGCAGAAGGACCAACGCGATTCAATACAGAGCAGCTCAGAGGAACGTCTTTAGCACAGTGTGTGGGGCTGAAAGGTGAGCTGGCTGGATCCCTGAACTAATTACCTCGGTAAATGTCTGCTAAAAACCAACCCTCTGACCCAGACCCACTGCGTGACAGGATGCAGGAGACTTAACAAAACTCCTGCAAAGTGCTAACAGACACTTGGAAAAGCTGAGCCAGGGAGGGGAGAGCAGCTTGCACTCAAGTGTAAAAAGCGTCCAAATACATCGGTCTGTGTGATAGATTCTATCAGCCCCACGTCTCCTCCCCCAGAGGCCTTAAGGGCAGGGTTAAGGTAAGGCAGGGCTGCATCGGACTCAACTGGACATCTGCCCAGGTGCCCAGCAGAAAGAACACGGCACAGAGTCAGGGTCCATGGGCAATTTTAAAGGGCAAGTCTCTCTCCACAGGGTCACCTTCGTAGCCCTCCTCTGTAACCAGCGCTGGGCAACCAGACCACTCAGCCATTCAAAGACTTATTTTGTTAATGATGTCAAGTGGTACTGTGAACATAGAAGTAAACTAAGCAACTTCTGCTAGGAACAGTAACATTTGCACGGCTGGACCTGGAAGCCTGTCAAGCTTTGAGACCTCTGCGTCAAGGTGTCAGGGGTTACTCCTGTAATTCCCACTTGAGCAGCTTAAATGAGGCCTATAATCTGAATGGGTTTTGAAAAGCTCTGAAAGTTCTTTTAAATTCGGACAGGGCTACTAATTAGCACCCCTGCTTATCTGAAAATTGGCCCCATTCAAATGGCAGACTTAGACAAGTTATGAAACAAAATGTCTCATCATACCTTTGATGCTGTGAAACAGACTCAAAACAAGGCAGCAAAGAGTACAGGGCTGGAAAAGCCTGGGAGAGCCACCCTCAGGAGCCAGGGGGTGGGGGGTGCTGCTGGCTCAGGCTGCAGCCCCACCTAAAATAGACCACTTCCTTTTATCCTGTTCCCATGGACCCAGTGTGCTGTGTGCAGTGGCCCCCGACATCTTCCAGCCCTAACACTGCCTTCATTGTTCTTGATCTAAGCTAAGAGTTCCAGCCCAATGAACTTCACCATCGGCAACAACCAGCATTTTGGTTAACTACTGCCTAGGTGACCCTCATTTTCATGGTTCCCTCATGTGCTCCTGATATCTCAGATACCAGAAGTCTTTTCCCTCGTGCTCTGTATTTTCCTCACGCACCCTCTTATGTTCCTCACGGCTCAGGGGTGGAATACATTCATCTTGATGGTCACTATGAGCCATTTTACACATATTTGAAAAATGAAGAGATTATATCTGGGTACTGACTGAATATCGTTGGGGTTCTTCAAAATTTAGGATTCTATCTTGATTTGTTAGATTTGGACTAGGATATGATAGAATCATACTTAACATTAACATTTAATCAACATTTAAGAAGAAGCCATTGCCAAAAAAATGAAACTGAGGTTGTTTCGCTTTTAAGTTATTGAAAAAGTTCTGCCTTCTAAACACAGAAGATAATTAGAACCAAACCTTTGAAGAGGTCAAAGCAACTTTAAAAGACAGATTTCCCCTTCATTTTATCTGGAGGATGTCCAGAGAGGGGAGGCGATGTACCCAAAGTCAAGAAGCTCTTCCCATTAAGTCAAAGTGCCTCCACTCCCAGAAGAGTGATTTGTAAACTCAGTTTATGTACATTGAAGATTTGTACCCAAACACTTGGCCCCCAAACGCTTATCACTTACAAGTCACACTGGCCCCTGTTGAGCTCAGCATTCTAATGTGACATAATAACGCCTAATGTGTGCTGCCTGTTTTCTCTGATCCCTCGCCAACCACAGTCACACACACACACACACACACACACACACCTACCTTGATTTACTTGGTTCTATGTCCACCGTTCCAAAATAGAGAACATTTAAAAAAAAAAAAATTTTACAGCCTACTCTAAAATGATCTGAAAGCAGTCCCAAATTCCTGCCTTTCCACTCATGAATCCTGCGATTTATAACCCAAGATTCACACTAAAAAAGAGCTCAACAGAGAGCAACCAAGTGGACCAGGTCCCTACAGCACCAGCTTCCCCCAATGTCCATCACTGCAGACCTATTTGCCACCACAGACTTTTCTTCCCAGAGTCCATATTTTGAAAGATTTTCAATCTACCAAACAGCATTCATCAAGTAAAATTCATTTTTCAAATGTTTATTTGCCAAATAAATATTTAATTGTGAATCCATTTTTTGATCAGCATGAGAACTGTGTTAGCACACTAATACACTCTAATTCTAGCCAAGAAAATGTTTTATTTCACCTTGCAGCTGGTAAAATTTAACTATCTGCCAGAATTTTTCAAACACTGTAATTATTGGGCAGACTCCTATTACGAATGTCCTGGGGACTAGGATTTCCAGACTGTATATAAGTTTTCCTTTGTTTTGAAATTTTGTTAAGAACTAAACAAAATCATCTTATTTACCTTGTGTCGTCTACAAGAACTCAAAATAGGAGCTTTATACAGCCCGTAGGGTATATTACAAATCTGAGCAAAGCAAGATCTGAAAACACATTATGTTTTCAAAACCTCCTAGAATTCTAAAACCACGATGATTTTCTGCACTTATGTGTTGCACACACTTGCAGGTGTAGAGCCAAGTAAAACAATCAAGGGAGAGGCATATCCAGCGAGTGTCTAAGGAAAAGAAGATCCCCCTGGAAGGTTCAGTACCAGAGACGGAGCATCTAAAGGACCTGTTAACCCAAGTGGCATGCCTTCCTCTCCATTTACATGTAGAAACTACACATGGAATGACTGGATGACGTCCAAGAACAGAGAAAACATGCTCCACACGAAGGGACCTCTTCCTCTTAAGAAATCCAAGAAAATCTGGATTTCTTTGAGAACATAAAATCTCAGTGGGCATCTTCACTGACAACAGGTGAATTGCTCGCTACGATTAATATACGCTTCCTGAGGGTCGCTTCTTGCACTAACAGTGACGTCATGGTTAAGAACACTCATGAGAGTGAGCAAGAGCTGGTCAAAAGAGAAAAGAAAAACTAGCAGATCTTCCAGTATTACAACCGGTGTGCACTCCGTGAGCGGTCAGATCCAGAGCACAATTTCCTAACTGGGTGAACCGTGTTTCATAAAAACACGTAACAGGACCGTTCCCTGCTGTAGTTCAACTGCAGGTGCAACTAGCGAGTTGGCAGTGTTTGAACTTAGCAGGTAGAAGTGGACAGTATATTCTCTTAAACCAAAAATAAACTTCCAAATGCCATTATTAAACCACACCTTCATATAAGAACTTACAATGTAAGGGGAAGAGTCTGTTGAACCTCAGCGAGTATTCAGTTGAATCAAAAGAAAATGTCAAGATTTGGACTGCGTATTACCTTTATTCTGCCCATTCAGGACAGTCATGTTTCTTTTCATGCTCTGAATACCCACTCAGGATTGATGTAGAGAGACCCAGTTGCTTCAATATGGATAAAAACCAGTCTTCATAGCCTTGTTCCAAGAATTTTACTTCTCTTTAGCAATCTAACAGTAATGGTTGTTCATGTATACTGAGATATTTTGGAAGGTAAACTCCAGAAAATATGAAAGAAAGCAAGTTTAATGAAATGTTACAGTGTCAGTGCTACCAGAATTCTTGTTACGGAGCCTTCACGTATCCTTCATCTATTCTGAGACCTCAAAGCAATTCTTCTGCCAACCACGTTTAAACTTTGAAGCCACCAGCAGCAAACCTGAAAGGAAAACCCACTCATGGAGACAGCAAAAGCTAGACAGGTTTCCCTAATGCGAAAATAATGCACATTATTCAAATGGATTTCTTTAGCCACCAGGCTGATTCCCCTCGGGAGCTTTCTCCTCCCCGCAGGAAAAGTGTTTGTGTCAGAGGTACAGATTGGAAACTCATGACACCTCATTTATCCTCAGTTACACTACGGCAGTGGGAACCTAATTTGCTAGCACACTCTACACTGACAATTAACTTCTCGGTGAACATTAAAACAATTAGGTAACGATGTACCCCGTCACATCTGTGTGCCGGCTCCGTCTGCACCTGGTTCCAATTAAGCCATCACCCTGCGTTGTACTTTTTGCTGCAGTCCAACTGGTCATTCACACATTCTGCCTGACATTTCGACAAATGCATTTTTAACCCATAAAACTAACAGGATCCCCACTTGTCAACGGCGAAAAGTGGAAGAAAGTGGAGATGTGCAGAAATGTGTCCACTTGGCAACAACATCACATCTCAGAGCCCTGGCTGTGAAGCGGGTCTGAAGGGAACACATCTATTTTTCATACAGTTTAAATAAGAAATCTAAGAACCAGCGTGTTCTTGCACCTCGACCTAGGAACTCAGCACTGTCGGATGCAGATGAGTGACTCAGTCAGAACTCCTGGAGAGGAACAGAACCATGTAGGAGACATACAGACAGTGAATATTTGGGCTGGAAGAAGCATTAAACCACAAGATGCCTTCGGCGTCACTCGCTGAATCCCCGGCTTGCCCTTCCACACACCTTCTCCAGGTAAAGCAAAAGAAAACACACACACACTTTGGAGCTGACAATAAATGTAATTATTTTAAAATAATTTTTAAATGACCTCATGACACCTTCATTCCTCTAATCAGGACCTTGGTCATAGCAAAAGTCAAATCTGTATTTCGAACCGTTTTAAAAGCATGTTTTCGAAGAGCTACTTAGCTGTTACTGTCTCTCTTCGTTCTCCAGCCCCTGAGATACTTCCTAATGCAGGAAACGGCCCTGAAACTAGAGAGGTCGGGTCAGGCCTTGACTGTGAGGTATTACATCCACCTCTCCTCACCAGAATGATGGAGACAGACTTTGTTGCGTACTAAGTTTCAAAGGGAATAATAAAAATAATTATGGGGCCAAAAGGAAAATAAAATTTTAAAAAACCTGTTCTAAATGATGGGCATTAAGCATTCTAATCACAGAACACAAACTGAAATCTGCAAAGGATTTTGGTGGGAGAAAATATTCTCTACCTGCTTTTTGTTTTTTTTAGAGTAAAAGTGCCCTATTTTCACTGTAATCACAGGGAGATAAAACCTGAACATTTCTCCAGTTACACACAAGCCCCGACAGCCGCCTGCTGAGTTACAGCAGCCACAAGAAACAGACGCCTCCACCTGGGACAGGTGCACACCACTCCCAACAATCTAGAAACACAAGGGTCCACCCATCTCACGGCAGTTGACGCCCATTTTCCCAGAGAATCTAGTTTTTTAAGCACACGGTTTTAAATTCTGCCAAGAGGGAAATTTGCTGAGGCAACTGCATAAGAAACTTAGTGTTTTCCACTGTGCCTAAATACGGAAATTTTAGGTGACTCATCTCAGTTTTATCCTTCATTTTCAGGCAATTCCTTGACATACATCAGGTCAAGATAAAGTTATAAACAGGTGAAAATACCTCCTCCTAGTTTTGGTTTACTTTTGCCAAATTTGATTACCATGAGACTGACAGAGTTCCTAACATGTGCCACCCTGTCACATGGACCCTCATCTCCACAACTGCCTCACATTTTAATCAGGAAAGGAAACCACTAGTAACCACCCTGAGCATGACTAATAATGCATTTATTGTTGTCTCTCTGCAGGTGGAGATGGGGAGCACATTCCTAAGGCTTGCTATGCTATGTCTGATGACTTCCTGGTTGTAGTCCCTGAACCCTCACCTGTGAGGCACCCACTATCCCCATTTTATAGATGAGACTAGGGGAAGGTTCCAAAGGATGAGAAACCTTGCCCATGTAGCCAGAATTCACTGAGGTCTGTCGTTGTCCAAAACCGGTATTCCTTCTATCAGCCCCATGTTGCCATGGTCCTAAAGCGCCACTGGGAGATAATGTGATATTCAAAAAAATAAAATTTCAGAAAAAGACCAACACTAAAGTATTCTCCAAGCCAAGACTCATGTCTTATATCCTCCTTGCGCTCTATAATACCGTGAAATTTTGAGACAAAATGATGGGTGGTCCTTAACTAGGATCTGGTCCTACCTCTGCCAATTAACTAGTTAAGCAGAACAGCTAGAGAAGAAAAACAAAAGACACACAGCACCTTATATCAAATAAAGTGATAGTTGTCATAACCACCTTTAAATAAGTTCTACAACTGAACCCCTGGTAATTTTAGAAGTTATGGGAGTGACAACATTGTCCCTCAGAAAGACATGATCTAAATCTTGACCACCATTAACCAAGTAACTATATGACCAGAGGCACCCAACCTCCCTGAGCTTGGGGTCTTGTTGATAAAATGATGGTGTTGCACCACTATGACTTCTAAAATGGATGAACAGTGCTTAGGCTTTTCTGGACCAGGAACCCCTTTTGAGAATTTGATGAAAGTTATGATCTCTCCCCAGAATTATGCAAAAGAACACTGACTCACAACACTCTCATACCTTCTGCTCTGGGGTCTCTCCCAGGCACCCCCGCCCCCAAGTCTCCTCCCTTTTCTGAATGTTCCAAATAGTAATTACATGGGTTAGGTGTTCCAGTGATTTTCATTCAAGAAATATCTGCTTGTGACAATAAAAGACATCACTGCAAAATGGCAGCCAGTCTATACAGTGCCTCAGACAGCAGGTGGCACACAGTAAGTGCCCAATAAATATTTGTTAAATAGATAATTTAAAGGCACATTCTACCATATTTTCTTAAAAGCCATACAACTCTGTCAATTCTCTAAATCCAGGTCCTTCAAGCAGACTTATTTAAATGGCATTCCCTTCACCCAAAATGTAATGCAATTCATCTTTAAATTAATCGCAATATCTAAAGTTTTTATTATCACAAAAGAAATAAAGGGCTTTGTTAGGTCATTTCATATATCTTTGCTTAACAGTGGCACTCAGATAAGGAGGCTTATGTTAAAAAAAAAAATGAATTTTGCAAATTAGAAAAACAGTAGTTAATTCTTAATTTAAAACCAACATCCAAACAGCAAAACAAACCTTTTACAAGTTACTAGTTTTATCATTCATCCCCTTCAGAATCAAGGAACTTGAAACTAGTGTCATATTTTCACTCTGTTCTTAGTACTCTCATTTCCTGGGTTTTACATTAAATGGGTCACATTAAGGCTCATGTGTTTTTCTACCATAAAACCTTAAACTAACAAATGGAATCATTTTGTCACTAAAAATAAATAAATACAAACTTCCCACCATCCACTTTTAGACTCACAGATAAAAATTCATACATACCCACATTCCCTCTGGATCTACATAAGTCCCTGATTTTTGCACATGATATAAACAATATGTTTGTTTAACATAGAGAGAAGAGCAGGGAAAAATAAAAGTATACCAGCCTGGAATTTTTCAGAACTCCTTAGTCTTATATATGGAAAAGGTTCTCAGAGTTTGGTCCAAGGACCTGGACCCCTGAGGTTCCCAGAGACCCTTACAGATCTCTATGTGGGCAGATTTTTCTTCCTACTCTTCAACCAAAACCATGCATTGCAACAGACAGAATGCAGGAGCTGATGAGAATCCAGCTATCCTCTTTTAAGCCACGTATTAAAAGTCATTTGCAAACATGCAAAACAAAGCCACTCTTCCCACTACTAGTTTTTGAAAAATAGTTATTTTTCATTAATAATGTTACAAGTTAACACAAATTAAGTAGCACTTTATCTGTTTTAAGTGATTTTAAAATTTTTTTTCTTGCTAATCCAGAAAAATTTGAAAATATATAACCCATATAACCAAAAGTTCTTTGGGGTCATCAACAATTTTAATTTAAGGTATAAAGATCCTGAGACCATTAGGTTTGAAAACCACTGCCCTGTGGCAACAGCCCTTAATAACCCTTCATCGGGTGAAAAAAACAGCAGCAGCAGAGCCATCAGTTGACTTTACCTGCCAAGTAAAATGTGACTTTGTAATTCAAACCACTTTACTAAATGGATACGTAATATAATATTTTAGGCACTGACAGTACACATCATCTCATTACCCACTGCTTCTCAGATTCAATTTTACACAAAGTTTGAAGAGCGACTTAATTCCGTATAACTGCAGTAAAATCCCATTTATATGGACAGTGAATAATTTAATTCTTCTCTACGGACTGAATTAAATGTTTAGGTTACAAACTGGTGTAGTTTTCTCATTTTATATCACCATCACCAAGACTTTTCTGTAATAATTAGGCAGGAAACACAGTATATATACTTACTCTGAAAATATCCACTGAAATGAGCACTAAGACTTGTCAAAAATTTGATGTGAAAAAGCAGGCATGCGAATTAACACATTCAGTAACCATTTAGTTTGTATGATTTTATAGACTGGTTTAGGCAATGTATCCACTGCGTTCTGACTGGAAAGTTCACTGACTGCGAACTCAACAGGTGGACTTAAAAACAATCCACAGTGGCCCAAGAACTACTTTGTACTTCTTTAAGGTACAGCTCATCATCCTTCCTCCACTCCACCCTCATTTTCCCAAGGAATTAAGTTCTTGCTTACATTTTTCACCAAAAATACAAATAGGAAGTTATTAGACACTCAGAAATACACACACAGAGGTATGAAAAAACGCTTTCAGTAGCTTAAGCATGCAAACCTCTACTCACACCTGTCACTGGCACTTCAGAGAGGGACACACCACGGCCTCCCTTCCACAACTGTCTAGAACTTTGGTCGTCTTTCCTTGGTTCTCTGAGGAAGGGCTTATGAGATGTGTGCCTACGTCTCCCTAACTGTAGGTGTATTTCCTACGCTGCCTTACATATAGTAAGTACTCAACAAATACATAGTCATTTAAGGTAGTACTGAGAAGAAAAAGTTCAAGTCCCAAACGCAGAATAAGTTCAGTAAACGAAAACATGCAGCTAAGTAACAGACACGGGCTTTCCCAACACCTTCTGCCATCTCTGTTCTCTGGTCAGGACTGGGGTTTTTAATTTGACACTCTACTAAATGAACATGGGAGAAAAGATGACAACCTACAGGGACACTGAAACAGCAAAACATAAAGGCCATCCGCATAAATCAAAGTCGGTTTACTTAGGTTTGTACTTTGGGAGTAGGATCTTTTATTCCCTAGCTATAATTTCTTCTCCCCTCTCTTCCCCTCCCAACATCTTCCAGAGAGAACTTATAGTACAAGAATTTTAAAACTAGCCACCCCATCCTTCACCATTACACATCCGATTCCCCGCAACACAGCCTGATACAAAGTACACCAAGATCTGTCTCAAAAAGAATTTTAAAACTATTCTACACAGAAGAGAGGGGAAAAAAACCCTAAACTTTCCAAGCAGAAAAGATTTACACACCTTCCCCCAAACTCATAACAAAAGAGTATCAGAATGATTTACAAGTTCAGTGTCCGATTTTTTTTACTATATTTAGATTTAAGATGGTCAAAAAAATGTCATGTTCCGAAAGAAAGGAAAACAAGAGAGGAGGGAAGGAGACATAAACTGTGGGTTATCCTAGCTGAAGAGGGGCCAATTTCTCATTCTATTAGCTCCACAACATCTGAGACATGCATTTTAGACACAGATCTTCCCACAGCCAACCGGCAGACACACGTACAGATCAAACATGCATTATGTAAAATGGGTAAGATTTAGGCTGGTGAAAAGATGAACTCTGTAAGCACAGAACCCCCGGCCACTAAATTTTCTTTTCTTAAGAGCTTACTTACATGCTCAGTTCTTTGGTCTACAATAAATTTAAGTTCAACTTCATGCTCCAAGGACAATTATGAAAAGAAAACTGGATATGGAAACCTAGCAACTAAGATGCATTTGCAGAGGATAATGAATGGTTTAGGTAGAAGTAACACATTACTAACCAATTTCACATACCGACTGTGACCTCTTGCCTATAAAACTGATTTAAGATAAAAATGAATCCTCTTTTAAACTACAGGCAATCTGGACTTGAAATGCGACGATAAACATATTTTCAAAGTGGGTCTGGGGCATATTCAGATCAAAGTGTATTTCTGGGTGAGTAATCATAGCAAACAGGTCTGCCCCAAATCATGTCCCTCTTATCTAACGGAAATTTTATAAAAAAAAACAAGAGGGGGTGAAATAGTCATATTTTAGAAAAAAGGAAAAGAAAAAACCAAGTGACTGAGAGAGACAGGAGAGGATCTGCATGTCTGAGCCTGTGTCTACAGAGGGCAGCATGGGGGGCAAGGCAGGAAGGGGGGTGTGTGTATGTACAGCAGGCGTTCCAGTACTTACTGTGCCCGGTTCTCTGTCTGCTCCGAGGTTACCAAGAAACGCACAGACATGCCCGTTCAGACACAGAGGCAAGAACAGAAATAAAAAAAAGGGGGGAATAATTAGAACACAAGCCCCAAACAGTTTTAAAAATGGCTTTTATTTATATAAGTCATTGCACATTCCTAATACAGTGATTTCCTGAAAATTACAGTATTTTGTAAACATAAGATTTACAGTTTAACCATACACAAAGCCTATTTTTTTATTTCTTGACAGAATAAATTACTTTTCTTCAAAAAATTAGTCAAGTGCAATTTTGCCCAATATTTAATGCATACTAGAATTAAAGCCTATGAAACTACGTAGTAACAGATGCAATTATCAAACTTTTCATTTGAACACATTCACTTTCAAATTTAACTTCTTATTTCGCCCCATTTAACAACATTACTTTCTTTGAAAATTACCCAATTAAGCAGTTAACAGTTTTCCATAACATGTACAGGCCACTGGCATTAACTAGGCAGTTGCCAAGATGTCAAGATACCTGCAATCTAAGGAGATTGAGAAATCGACAGATGCCCACGTTCAACCCTGAAAGCTTCCAGGGTGAACTGTTTCAGTGGCCCAGCTTTGCGACAGTTCCTCTTAGCTCAGTGTCTGCTCTCTGTATGGGTTGGGGCTTTCCTTAGCGGTGCACACAACTTTGCAGCACTGTATGAGTGTTAGGACAAAGTCCTAATCTGGCTTGCCCGGCCTCTCACCTCTGTGGTGCTCTGCATCGTGGTGCTTCTTGTCATCTTTTATTGCCAAGTGAGACTGCCCACTCAGAGCACTAGACAGCGCCAGAAGGCCAGCACTGCCGCCGAGGGGCGGGATTCCAGGAGGCTGCAGTCCCGAAGGGTGAGGCGTTAGGGGGACTGGAGGTCCATGGCCATGAGAAAGATGCTGAGCTTGCAACTGTTGCTGCTGTTGGCAGTGGTGGTGAGAGGAGAAGGAGGGGGGGGAGGAGGAGGGGGAGGTGGTGGCGGCAGCATCCGGGGAAAAGTAGACATGACATGAAAGGATGGAGGAAACACAACAGGAGGTTCGACATACACATGAAAAGAGCGGAGAGAGAGACAGAGGGAAGAAAGGGGGAAAAAACATGATTAGCACTTTCAGTTCATTAGAAGCTTTCACCTACTCAGTTACCTGATATAATCTTCCTAAAGTATAATCCTCAGATCTACAATGTCGCTTTCTGGCATAACTTGCCCCCTGAGAGTGTAGCTGTTTCTTGTTAGTAAGCCTGGCTAAGTTAGTAAGCAACTCACATGTTAGTCAGTTCCATCTCTAAGTGCCTCCAGGGATGAAACACAGTATGCCATCGACCCTAAGGTGCCATAGATTTAAGACTCATCCTGATTTCAGAAAGGTTACAACAGGGGGAGGCACAGACATGCATCCTACATACAGTAACTATATTCTCGACTAGTCACCAGTCACGAGGTGACTCCATTTCACCCAGATATTCTTGTGTTAACTTACCACAACGGTATGATGAGACAAAACCAAAATATTACCTTTCATTAACAGAACTCAGACAGCAGGAAGAACCAGCCTCGCTTAAGCACCCCGGCCCTCAGGCACTTGTGTCCTTATTTCGTCAAATCCTCACAGAACTGTGAGGAAGCACTGATTCTCCCATTTCACAGAAGGAACCAAGGCTTACAGCGCTGAGTAAATTGCCGAGGCTCTCCCAGCAGGCAGGAGGGGAGGGAGTCAATGCAGGAACGAGCCTTCTGGCTGTGCCCAGTACCACCACCCAGGGAGGCCGCGGGGAGCCGTGCGTGTACGATAGAGGAAGAGACCTTAGAGGCAAAGCTCTGTTTATCCCTCTCTTTCTCCTGAGCCACACGCCCCAAACCCACCTCTTCAGTGTCACAGAGGAAAACCCCGAGACCAGAGAGGCCAAGAACCTTGATGGGGAAAACAGCCACCAGTCCTGTGGGACTCCAACCATACTGACCCAAGTCCTCATTCCCAAACACCTTTCCTCTATCATTTAACCCATGCCAGAAGTTATAAGTCTGTTCCCACTATAAGGGTATCATTGCTCTCATATATTATATTTAAAAGCAAGTTGTAGGAAATGAAAAAGTATCCAAGAAATGGCCCCTACACCATAAATCGGGCCACATTCCAGCTGTCCAACATAAAACTCGTTTTTGATGAGACAGTAAAAACGATTAAAGCTCGATTTCTAAGGTGTAATATTAGAATATTCTTAAGATTCTGATTTGTGCTCACTTCCCTGGGACTCAATTACTCTTTTTATTTATTACACCCTTGCGCATACTAAATACATTAAATCTTCACACCAGATCTTCAGTAATTTCCACCCAGACCAATGATCTTTAATTGAATCCTTCCCACCCTCAAGAGCAAGAGAAAACAGCATCTTAAAAGCAGAAATTGGTGTCTATAGTCATTTTATAGTAAATTTTCAACTACTCCTAGCATCTTTTAAAAAATCTTTAGGAGCCAACCTTTTCTTTAAACTTCCATTCCTTCCAAAGAGAGCACAGTTCTCATTAGAGAGAAATTGGAAAAGGGGGCAAGGTCAGAGGAGGCAGCATTAATAGTATTCTTGGAAAGTATTTATCAACTACTCATTCGCCATTGGAGATCATAATAACAATTTCTTTATGCATAAAATCACCTTCCTGTCATCCCAAAGACACTAATTCTTGCTCTGTCACCTTTTAAGAGCTCGGCAATAGCAAGACATAAAACTGAAGAAGCTGGCAGCACCAGCACGGTCCACTAGGCATGCTCATTAGCACTTAATTAGGAACTAGACACCTGCCATAAGAAATGTGCAGGGAGAAGGACGAGGAACAGGTCTGCCCTACCAGCAATTACTATCATTACGTGGAGAGTAAGAGCTATGTCCGGCTTCTGGGGGGGAAATGCAATGATGCATACACAAGCAAGTGCAGTGGGTAATTACCCACAGCACTGATTAAAAGAAGATGAGAGAGGCTAAGCAGAGGGGAAGGAATTTAACTACAGGGTGGAGGACACCACCCTATCACTCCTGCCTGCACCCCCCCACTTCCCAAAAATTCGAGAATGGAGTCACCAAAAGATGACTTCAGAGGTGGGATTTTGTGTCAGAGCAAAGGCATACTCAGGTGATGTTTGAATACGAAAGGAGGAAATAGATTTTCTGCCAAACCAAAGCTGGTTTTTAGAAAGAGGAACTGGAAAGCATTCTCTGACATATTATTGAAAAGAAAGGCTAGTTTATATTAAAAAAAAAAAGGGGGAGGCTTTGCCACAGCTGTGAAGTGGACCTGCACGGTTAAACCCAACATTTACACTAATAACGATCAACAGGGTCTCCAACAGCCTAACTTTAGGTCAGGGGTAACTCCCACCCCTACCCTGCTCCAGCTTTCCAGGCCCCCTGAAGAAACAGCTCACTGTCCATTATTAGAGGCAATTAGGTTCCTCCATCCTTAGCTTGGCCATCTTGAAAGCTGCTTCTCTTTCTACAGCAAAATCCTATCAAAATGGAAGGAGTAGTAGGAAGCAACAGGATGGATCACAACCATTGAAGATGCTGTAGACCCAGGAAACGTGGAAAACACTGCCTCACATTCCACTTCTCTATCTTGTCACACAGCGCTCCTAGAAAATAGTTCCATATCCACTATCTGGCCTCACCTCAGAACACACCGAAGGCAGGGAAGGTGGGCATCACAGGTCCCATTTCACGGAGAGCGACTTGCCATGGGACTCATAGCTAGAACGATGACTGCAAACCTTTTGTTCCCTACAACAGCATCTCTCCTGTGACCCCAGCAGCCCAGTCATGTTCATAAGGAGTTACAGACCAAGGGTTCCCAAGCCTGGGGAAGGAGGAGGGCAATCTCCTTCTCCACCCAAGACCTCACGTTGCTCTCCCTTCTCAGGTAACGAGATGCTTTTGAGGGCATGCAATACCGCATACCCAGAGACAATCCACCTTCACCACGCGACTTTATTGGCAGTGACAGAGGGGAATCTGTTCTTAGATTTACAACTCATGGGTCCCATCTCTCCAGTCCCCACTTCCCAATACCCCATCCCTACATCTGAAAAAGGAGGATATCTTTAGCTTCATACTTCTTGATAAAGAAGAATCAAGCCTAAACAGAGATGGCTCTGGTTTCTCTCAGAAGAAGATGCTTAACAAATAAGTGTCATTTCTAAGATAAAACATTTATTGAAATGAATAGGGGGCCCACATCCAGAAGAGTAAAACAATTTACTCCAAAGGGCAGCCCACCTGCCCATGTGTCCTTGGAAGAATACTATTTCTCAAAAAGCTTATCTGAGACAGATAATCTCGTAGCTACCACCTTCACCAAAAGAAAAAAACGAGATTGCTAGTTTAAAATATATTTCAGGATAAAAGAGATACTGACATTACTATATAGCCAGCAAAACCTCCCAAAACCCAATGGCTCTGCCAATTAGGAGAATTTCCATGCATCTGTCCTCTGTAGACCCAAACCTGCACATATCATCAGGGAAACTATAAAATGTTTTGTAACATGACAGCAAGGGTGGGAAAATCCAACCATCCACCCATTCATGAGCTTACTCTAATTAGCAAACTTTTCCTTTTTTTTTTTTGCTGAGGAAGATTCGCCCTGAGCTAACATCTGTTGCCAATCTTCCTCTATTTTGCATGTGGGTCACCACCACAGCATGGACACCGACGAGTGGTGTAGGTCTGCACCCGGGGAACTGAACCTGGGTAGCTGAAGCAGAGTGTGCTGAACTTAACCACTAGGCCATGGAGCGGGACCCAGCAAACTTTTTTTAAAGTTAATGCTTGTAGATTGATACAGCATGGAACACACAAGCAAAACAGCTTACAAATCTATCAGAAAAAGGCAATTTTTGATGAGCAATGGTAGTTTTTAGCAATATAGTTGGTTTCTCAGGCTATCAATCTAGACCAGTGGTTCTCATACAGAGCAATTTTGACATTCTACTTTCCCTACCCCAGGAACATGTGGCAACGTCTAGAGACATTTATGGTTGTCACACCTAGCGGGTAGGGGGGTGCTGTTAAGCATCATACAACGCACAGGACAGCACCTTCACACAGAAAATTAATGAGCCCAAAATGTCAACAGTACCGAGGCTGAGAAATTTCAGTCTAGATCTAAGCTGGAATTCTGTCCCATTATATTAGAATTCATGTTCTTATATGCCAAATGACTTGCCAAATTGTTACTTAAAAAATAAAAACACTTTTCAACATTCTACTGTGCACCACCCCTTCATCACCACTGGGTACCTTGTTACAACTCAAAAAAAAATGAGCATGTGCTTCCTAGGGCTGACTCCACTGAAATTTCAAAATCAAACAAAAACTTCATATTTTACAAAACAATTTGGGAAAGAGCTACACTGGGAACTACGTATTGCCTCAAAGGTGATCCCAGAAGGGTTGAGGCTCCGGGAGAAGGAGATTAACATACTTGCTCTTACCCAGACAATGTGAACAGCAAGGGAGTGAGAGAAGTCAAACACACACCAAACCCTGAGTTAATGATACAGAAAACCCACAAGGAATAAAGCAACCTCATCCATGTCAAACAACAGCCATGCATTTAGAACGTTACTTCACATTTTACCTGGCGAAGCCTGGGTCAGTTACGTTACTATAATGAAATTGACTTTGCTGTTTACATTCAGAGCTTTAACTTGAGAGTATACCAGTTTCCACAGTTTTGTTTCTAAAACAGGAGAAGCACAAGGTTTATCACCCTGGAGCTGCCTAGGCAACTGCAAAGGACATCCAGAATAAAAATGAAGGTCGATGCCCACCTTATCCTAGGGTGCTGAGGTCTTTATCACAAACCACTGAATCAACCTAAATTTCTGAAATTTAACCCACTTTATAACCTATGTCACACAGATCACAAACTGAACTCAACCAGAACTAAAACATGCCACAAAATAGTATCTCTAAAACTAAAAGCGTGACAGTAAGTGGCATTCATAGCACTTGATATTTAAAGACTTTTAAAGGGAAAAAAAATAAGCAAAGTTTGTTGACAGTTCTCTCCAAATCACTCTTCCTTGACTTCTGCTATTTCTCTGTTCTTTAAAACACTCAGTTCTTATCATGGGAGAGTGCAGAAAAGAAAGTGGCATGCTACAATAAACAAGCAGGAAAAGCAGCAAAGTGCCGTGTGGCAGCAGAAACATCGAGGACGCCACTCTGGGAGTTATCTGAAGCCGCCCATTCTGTGAATGGCCTCTCCTGTGAAGAGGGACAAGGGGGATCAACAGGCAGAAGCTGCTTACCAGGGCCAAGAATTCTCAAGCCACTTGAAGACAATTAAAAACAAAAATCCATTCACAGGCCCCACCTCAATGCAGAAATGCACAGAAAAGGACACACAGGGGCAAAACCGATGGCCTGTATGTAGGCAGGCACCAGGATGAAGGCCAAAAATTCTGAAAAGGATCTGAACTCATCTTTACTCTTTCTGCATTTCAGATAATCCACACAGGCCAACTCACTCTGCGTCACCACTCTGACTTGCTCGTCCCACCTGCCCTGGATGACAGTTTTAGTTGTGACAACAATCAGAGCCCTGGAACTTAATGGCCTGAATTCAGAATAAGTTTTTTTGTGTGTGTGTTTGTGAGGAAGATCAGCGCTGAGCTAACATCGGTGCTAATCCTCCTCTTTTTTTTTTTGCTGAGGAAGACCGGCTCTGAGCTAACATCTATTGCCAATCCTCCTCCTTTTTTTTTTCCCTGAAGCCCCAGTAGATAGTTGTATGTCGTAGCTGCACATCCTTCTAGTTGCTGTATGTGGGACACGGCCTCAGCATGGCCGGAGACACGGTGCGTCGGTGCGCGCCCGAGATCCGAACCCGGGCCGCCAGCAGCGGAGCGCGCGCACTTACTTAACTGCTAAGCCACGGGGCCGGCCCCTAGAATAAGTTTTAAAGAGCCCTGTTTACTTACGTAGATCCACTTCTAAAACCACATAAGGTTTTGATGAAAAGATGCTCAACGTCATTAACCATAAGGGAAATGCAAATCAAAACCACAAATGAGACGCCACTTCACACTCACTAGGATGGCTAGAATCAAAAAAATGGACAGGAATGAGTGTTGGAGAAGAAGAAGAGAAATCGGAATTCTCATCCACTGCTAGGGGGAACACAAAATGGTACACCCACTTTGGAAAACAGTCTGGCAGCTGCTCAAAAAGTTAAACATGGTTACCATATGACCCAGCGACTGAATAAACAAGTGTGGTATACTAACGCAACAGAAGATTCTTCATCAATAAAAAGGACCAAAGTACATGCTACAACATGAATAAACCTTGAAAATGTTATGCTGAGTGAAATAAACTGGACACAAAAGGCCACATATTTTATGATGCCATTTAGGAGATGTTCCAAATCCATAGAGACAGGAAAACTGGTGATTGCCAGGGGCTGGGGGAACTGACTGCTAATGGATATGGGTTTCTTTCTGGGATGATAAAAATGTTCTAGAATTAGATAGTGGTGATGGTTGCACAAGTTTGTGAATATAAAATATCATTGAGTTGTGTGCTTTAACAGGGTGAATTTTATGGTATGTAAATTATATACCAATTTAAAAAAACATAGATGTTAACTCCTAAAACGAGGTGCTCTACTTTCTACTCTGAAGATTTTTCCTCCCTCTGAAAAGAGGGAACATACTATAATGCCCTTTTCCAAGGAATCAAGTACAAATCGTGGGAAAATTAAAAAGCATACAATGCTTCAGCAAGCTTTTTAATAACTAAAAAGCACACTGACTATTCAGAAGAACCGAGATATTGAAGCCCCACCGTGTGTCTGGCAGAGGATACCTAGTTGTATTCTCAGCAAAAAACTAACTCAAACGAAGGAGAAGTAAGATGCATAAAACACTTCTCTGCAGTGCTACTCCATCCCTTTGGAAAATTAATAAAAGGGTGGACTCCTGGAATTTAAGTGGAGGGTATATCACTAAATAGAAGGCAGTGGAGCTAGAAGATCCACGTTTGCTGTGGCCATTTCGTTTTCTCCTCTTGGTAGCAGGCTTTGCATTATTCTCCTAGGGTGAATTTGTTTTATAAAGAAACTTACAGCTGGGTTATTGATGGGCTTCCCAGGGATTAACTGCACACTCCTAAGAATAAGAGGCTAACCTCATCCTCTTAAACTTCAGACACACAATCCTATAGATAGCTGACAGCTACAGCCGGAGGAGAAAAATAATCCAACATTTTGCTAATCCTTAAATCAATCATCTCATGCAACAATGGGGACCCCTTTCGGGCTACAACTCAATCTCTTTAAGGACCGAAAGGCTCCTTCTATAGACACATCAGGAGTTTGTCTTCACAGCCATCCTCTACACAAACACACATAGGTAGACATCACAAAAGACCCCAGACTTCTTTCATTTCATACTAATTGTTTTAAAATATAGAGAATTATAAATTTGCCTTTGAAGCAGTAGTGTACAAATCTGACCGATAACTGGAACCCAATACTGAGCCCCACAAACCCTGACAGAAGTTACATTGACGAAAAATAAGCCAGACTATGTCCAAATAAATAAGAAAGGAAAAACAAGGTTGCCTACATTAACCCCGAATTTCTTGAGTTCCTGAAGTCCACAAGCATTGCTATGGGAAACTGCTCAAATTTTCTTACATCAAACAGTCAGCACTGAGGCAGCTGTCAGAAATCTGGCATTTTGTGATATGGGAAGGACAACCCCCACCGGTCATCTGGCCATCTCTCCCAACTCTGCTCTCTCCTCCAGTTCTATCACAATGATCCTGCCACCTCTCGGAGCCAGCAGAGGCCTGGTTCCCCTTCCTATTTACATTGAGGAAGGAAGCTAATGATGCCTTGTCCTCACATTGTTGCTTCTCAATTCTCTTTCCATCTCTCTCTCAATTCCCAAAACTTAACTTTATACCCTTGGTTTTTAACTCTAAGTTTGTTCATCAGAAGTTAAATGGCAGGGCCGGCCCCGTGGCTTGGCGGTTAAGTGCGCACGCTCTGCTGCTGGTGGCCCAGGTTCGGATCTCAGGCGCGCACTGAGGCACCGCTTCTCCGGCCATGCTGAGGCCGCGTCCCACATACAGCAACTAGAAGGATGTGCAACTATGACATACAACTATCTACTGGGGCTTTGGGAGGAAATAAATAAATAAATAAAATCTAAAAAAAAAGAAGTTAAATGGCAGTGCTTTTGCACTGCTGTGTCCCTGTTAAAAGTCATTCACGCACAACAACTTAACGGCGGGAGCCGAGCATGTGGCTGGGTCTAGTCTCAAACACCGACATGCACGTAACCACCAGAAAAGACAAAGGAGGAGATGACCCGCTGCTCGGAGCAATCGTCTCACAGGGACTTGGCCAACTGGACCCAGAGATCTGCTACAGACACAGAGAAAGCAGGCAGACAGAACTGCAGTTCACAGAGCCAGGACCAGGTGCTGGGGAAGGCTGCCAGAAAAGGTCTTATCCCCACAAAAGCGGCACAAGGTAGATGGTATAATCCGTCTACAGAGGGGGACACTGATTGTGTAAGGTCAAGAAGCTACAAAGTGGCGACACCAAGCGTTCTACTCAAGTCCATCTGACCCTAGGCCCACGCTCTGCCCAAGGTTACACAACACAACGCTCTTAGAAAGATGAACACAAAACACCGTGAAGTCGAGCAGCAAGTACTTGGTTAGAAACAGATATACAACTACGCAATTGTTTTCTTTTTTAAAAGAGAAAATTACAGGGGTCGGCCCGGTGGCGCAAGCGGTTAAGTGCGTGAGCTCCGCTGCGGCGGCCCAGGGTTTGCAGGTTCGGATCCCGGGCACGCACTGACGCACCGCTTGTCACGCCATGCTGTGGCGGCGTCCCATATAAAGTGGTGGAAGATGGGCATGGATGTTAGCCCAGGGCGTCTTCCTCAGCAAAAAGAGGAGGATTGGCAGATGTTAGCTCAGGGCCGATCCACCTCACAAAAAAAAAAAAGAAAATTACACTCAGCTATTTTTTACTTTTTAATCAAAAAACAACCATCTTTCTTCAGGGGCTGGGGAAAAAGGCTGAGAAGGACAAGGGAACTTCCCAGGGGTGATGGAAAGAATCTGCACCCTGAGAGGAGTGTGGGTGACAGGGTGTGTGCGTGTGCCCAGAATGATCCAACTGTACATTTACGATCTGTGCCTGTCACTATAGAGAAATCATACCTCAACTAAAAAAATCCATGTGTGTACAGATGTGTATGTATCTAAATCGATATCTATATGATATATATTAATTATATGTGATATAAACCTGATTAAAAGATTAACACTTGTTATTTGGAATCCCAATCTCAACTAAAATCAATTATTTAGTGTCAGTGCAGATAGAAGAGGGCCCTTAGTTCCAAACTCCCCAAATAACACAGTGGGGGTGATCCCGAAGAGTCCTTCAGTCAATTTTCCCTGCCTCCAGGTAACCATTAGCTATCCCACAAATGAAGTGTTATATCATTTAATAATCTATTTTGTTTTGAGCATTTTAACAGAATTCCAAATTTAAAAAAAAAATCTTTAAGAAATGCTGCTTAAATTGTGAAGACTATCTGATGTAAATGAAAAAACAAATCAAGGTCTCAAATGAGTAAGTCACCTTCACACAATGAACTTGTTTCCTAAAGCACGAGGGCTGTGTGGCAGCCCAAACATCTCTGTGCCTATTAAGATCTCTGCATTATTAAATACTCTTTCTATGGTTTCAAGAACATAGCATGTTTAACAGCAAAAGAGCTTATGAAACGCAAAACTCAAAAAGGAGGGTTGCAGCTATTATTCTGCCAATTATCAAAACTGCCATCAGTCAAAGCTATTAAAAAATAGTATAACAAAAATATTTCAACAATTTCTCCAAATATCAAATATTTAAGAAACTTGTTTTTCTAAATACCAGTAAGCTACGTAAGTTCAAGGCAGATGCTGCAGTGGAAAAGATTTAAAATTCAGTATTTTCTGTCACATATGAGAACTAAGCTTTCTATGCTGGTGGGAAATGGGCACCATGAATTCACTCTGCAAGGAAGGAAATAAATGTAACCTCTCTCTCCAACCTAAATAAGCACCCACAGCCCCAGGACACAAGCTGGGCTCACCCAAGAGCTCCGTGCCCTTGAGAAGATTCAACTTTTCCCCGGTTTGCTGAAGAGAAATATCTTCAGCCCTGCCAAGCAAGCAGTAAGCTCCCTGATGGTACCTTAAAGGGAATGAGAATGTTTCAGCTCATTTGCATTTTAAAGGGTACTCTTTCATGATCTTTCACACTTGTAATAGATGTCTAAACCGTTAAATTACTATTTCTTTTCTTAGCCTGAAAGTCGACGCAGACCAAGAGCGTGGCCTCGCCCATTGTTCTTTACCCTAAGTCGGTCCCTGAACAGTCCTGACAGCTGCTATCAAACCGGGCAGCATTTACTCTGTGCACAGCTGCTGCTTGTAGGAACAGACAGCCTCCCGGAGCCTCCTCCCCTCTGGCGAGACAGGTTGACACACTGCATGTTCAATGAAGGGGTGCAAAGGTCCACTGAATTGTCAACCCAATTTTATGCTACTTCGATTTTCCAGGACGAGCACAATCCCTTTCAGGCAAAAATCAAGCATATGCTAGAGCGTGAAACTTACACTGTGGGATAATTATCGATCACTACAAACTTTAAAAGAGCCTCCTGATGTAAATTAATACACTGATCCAAAAACTACTATTACACAAACCGCACATGCCAGTATGCTGAAGACATGCAATTGGCGGTAAGTCTTGCGCTGGGCCTGATTCACGGATGTGGGTTATTGTTGCTAGCTCTGAGAGCTAATCTGCCTTTATAATCTCAACAACATGTTTCCTGGACTAAAGCCATTCATAAAATTAGTGATTCATCTGCCCTTCTAAAACAACCTGCTATTTTTATTTTCTGATTCAACTCAAGATGAGTATTACCTATAAACATCTGCTTAACACAATTTCCTCCTTTCTGATGTGTAGGACTGGGCAGTGCCTTTGAAAATCTAAAAGTACAAGTTTCACCATCAAGAAATGATATGTAAAAATTTAGAGCCTAGCAGAAAACAAACATGTTCCACCAAGTTTAACTGGGTCCTTGAGAACTGCTTTGCATATGTTTCCTTTTAATCAAAACAGGTTTTTCCATCCTCATTCATTTGGGTTAAAAAATTCTGTGCTCGAGCTACAAGTACAATTTGCTATTAGTCCTTGCTAATCAAACATGGTACATGCAAAAGTACCAGTGAATATTTGATTTGATCTCTGAAATAAAGCAATTCATTACACAAGAAAAGGGTACAGAAGGCAGCAGACAAATGCAGATGTAATTGTGTTTTTTGTTGAATGTGATTAGAGAGCCTACTAAGTAACAGTCAAAAATCTGATCCTAAAGGGGGAGAGATGCAGAATCTGGATCTGGGGGAAGGGGGAGGAGGGGAGAATTGTTTATGCAGAGCTAAGCTGTCAAGTGTAATAAAGCAGCTTGAATAAAATTTAAGCTGAAAATCCACTGAAGCTCCCCATTTCAGGGAGGAAAAAGCTATTAAAAGGAAATGAAGGTCACCCTCCCAGTTTATTTCACCTAATTGACTGCCAATAGCTTACCACAGGCAACCCAACTGCGGATCTGCAATTGAGAAACTGATGAAAGGAGAGTTTTCAAGCTGAGGCTCATTCTTTAATCCTCCTTGGCTCTTACATTTTTTCTCCATCTCCAGTTGGGATGTAATTTTAAACCCTGATGGATTAACTGGTTCCATTGTCTGTGGCTGTCATTGGACTATTGCACTCTTACTCTGTACAGCAGCATGTCTAATTATCATTACAAAGTGTCTGAGGGAACTATAAAGACCAGCAGGGCATCTTCTCACAAGCAATTAACATAAATTGATAAATGAGTGATTTGAATCCGCTCAAGGCACTCACATACGCATAAAATCAGAAAGGATGGTCCCTTGTTTCAGCTACTTCTTTTGCTCAGTCTGGAAGGGCAGAAAACAAGAGAACCATCCCGGCCCCTGCAGTGGGGGGATGAACTCACGCAGGGGATGGACCGCACGGTTCAACAGGCTCATTAATGCAGAGCAAATGACTTGTGATTGACAACCAGTCGCCAGCAAGGAGCACTAACTGAACTCAACACAGGAGGGCGGAAACCTGGTGAAAGGCTGGAGGGGGCAGTAGGGCAGACAACCATCACTCCTTCAAAGGCAAGAGAGCGTGCTTTTCATTGGTGTGTTGCTTAAAAATTCATGCAAGAGGCATAAGAAAGAGAAAGAGCAGTCATATAGGTTCTAATACTCTAGAAAGCAAAAGGCAAAAGCAAAGAGAACTGAATGCAATGATCATTCTGAGACCTGCCTTGACCTTGCTGTGATCTAAAGTTATAAGACGCCAAGTAGGGAAGGTATTTAAAACTCTAACCTAAAGCTTTTACCTGACTAATGGAGCAAGAGTAGTTTAAGCATCAGATAAATGACATTTATTTTCCCATTAAAAAGTAAATTTTTCTTCCCCTCTTAAAAATGTTTCCTCCTATCATCTTCTTTATGCTAATCTCTCTTCCCCTAAACACCTCAGCATACCTGAAACCCCCTCCCCACCCTTATCAAATAGGTCAGTGTGAAACTACACAACATTATATAGAGAGAGATTAAGTCATCAAATTAATAAGAAATGAAAGCTGGTTATACACACTGTAGGAGGCAGACCCGGTAGGCCACGTACCCCGATGATGGCATTCAACTCTGCCATGGTCACCTGTTTGGCACGTTCGACAGCCTGGGCTACCTGCTGTTGATGCTTTGGAAACAAGGAAAAGAAACAAGTGTTAGCAAAGGGGCCAAGAACGTCGCTGTACCTTCCAACAACAGAAAGACAAATGCCACGCGCAATGCAGACTGAAGTATAACATGGATTTAAACGTGAAGCTTCCCAAGCACAGGTTATTTCACAGAACACATATGACAGGAAAAGGAAAACAGAGAGTGGTGCTTCCCTTATTTCTAATCAAGACCAGCCACCACTTAACTACTAATGGGAAATTTTGGCTCAGAATGGTAGCAAGCCAAAAGGACACGAAAAATGGTAACCTGGGGCCTTAGAAAATAAACAGTATTGGATTCGGAAGGTCACTCTGGTTCACAGAAGGGGTTTGCTGCGATGAGTTTGAGAGCAGGTAGTTTATAGCCACTGTAAAACCCCCATTTCGATACTTAAACATTAAATCTGCAATAACCTCTCTGGTCAAGAGATCTCAACCCACCAGCAGTTTTTGGAATCTCTGTGAATTCCTCTACTTCTTCAGCTGTTAGATTTTTTACCCTTCACAGGGGAAAGGAAGGAACCCCCACACACACACTCCTAGTTTGAAGACTGTAAACACCCTGCACCCCTCCCAATTCCAACCACAACAAAAACAAAACCACACCTTTGCTCTGGGAGTCATGAGACTATAGCAGAGACTAGGATTACTGAAGTCTAACAAACAACACAACTCAAAAGGCCAACAAATCTAAATTGTAAATCAAGTAAATGTTATGCTGGAAAAGGCTGCTGTAATAAAGGTCAAGATGGTGCTCCCCAGCACGGAGCAGTAGGTGCCAACCAGAACAGACACCCAGTATTTCAGCTCCCAGGCCAATATGAGCTTCTCACGCTGCCTCAAGACATATGCATCCTGTACATCCTTAAAACATAGCTGAGGACTGATTAGCTCAAATCCAAAAGTAAGGTAAACTTTAAGGCAAGGCTAAAATACACTGGATTTGAGCCAATTTCATAGATTACTCAAATAAAGAGCTTTTCCCTCTCAAAATATTAAGGTTAAACCTATATGATTTTGTAACCTAGTAAATCATATACGTATATGACTCCCTAAGTTAAGGCAACACGAACACTTATTTCATCTGTAAGAGTCATTAGTATCCACTCCCTCCAAGGACAGCATTAAGTCAACCTGACTTGATGGACAAGAACAAATGAATACCCACTGCCATGGTCAAGTCAACCCTGATGGAACCGTTTTTAAAACGTAGAGTAAGAAAAGCTCTCTGGAGAAAGGACGCTTGAATCGTCAGCAACTATCAGGCCTATACTACTCCTCAAAGAAAAGAAAAGCTTTATGCCTGATAGTCATTTTGCAGTTTTCCACAGAAAAAAAATAATTTGAGGTTGAGCTTTGTCACCACTTCTACAGCGTGCCATCGGATCTGTTAGAGGGAATCGCGGGGGGTTTACACACTTCAGCTGTAACAGATGTTCTTCACACTTGTTCCTTGTGATAAAATTAACATCTTAAAACTAGCTAATTTGCAAACAGAGAAGCAACATAATTGCACTTTAACAGCTGAACAGTTTTACTTACTTCCTGAGACAGAAATGGGATGACTTGTGCACAAATCGTATTCAATCTCTTGGCGATTTCAGTCTATAAAGACAAAGCCACATAAATGTTTAGTATACTTCATAATCAGTTCAGAAAGATAAAACTTCATACCCAACACTTTAGCCCTCCACTGCCTCACTCTTGAGGGCATAAAAGCACTTTCCCAAGCTATGTTACTAATATTTATCTTGAGATAAACAGTAGGTGTTAATCCCATTTGCAAAGTAACACATAATCACATGCTTTATTGGTCATTTAAATTAAGAGATAATGGGTAATTTAACTGAGTCGGAAAATCTACGTGGGGTAAGGCTATATGATCATTTAACCTGGTGACTGCAAACCCCTTCATATATTTATTCAATTATGGCGTTCCATGGCCCATGTATGCAGTTACAGCAAGTTCATTCACACTGGTGTCAGAAACCAGTGGAGCAGTCTAGCTTCAAGAGAAGATCTACAGTGAGAGCAGAAGAAAGGAGCCACAGACCTCCTTCCCATGTGTGTCAATGCTTACAAATTCAAACAGGACTCGAATGTTAGTAGCCCCCACTAAGTCTCAAAATCTCAAACAAGCCAAGAAAACACTGCTGAAAAAGAACCTAAGTCGAGGGAAGGTCAAGTGGAGATGTTCTGGGTATTGGCAAAGTTGCACCACAATTCAGCGTCAAATGGGAAGACCTTACTGAAGACTCAGCTGGACACAAGTGTCCTGAGTGTCTGTGTCACGGGCTGCTCTCAAGAAAGGAGGCCAAGTCCCTGCTCAGCTCCAGATCCACAGCAGTCCCTCCGCCACAAGGCGCAAACTGGTAACAGAGGGAATAAAGGGTGCTCTGCTTCCGGCCTCGGGTAGGAGCCACCTGTCCAGCCAACCTCCAACACCCTCCAGCAATGCAAAGCAGCTCTGCTTCCCACCAATGCTGAAGAACCAGTTCTGCTTTAAAAAAAAAAGTCATCTGAAACGAGTCCCAGCGTTGACCTTACTTATTTCATCATTTTCTGTCAATGCTTACTAATCCCGCCTCTATTACTGAATTAGTCAAAAGGATCATGAGAAGAAAATTATGAAGCACACAGCCCATGCCCTTGAGAAATAGGGAACAGGATAAGTAAGATGAAGTAGAAACTTCAGGAACTGTATAAACAAGTACATAAAAAAGAGCTGCCTTTTGTCCTCCGAGATGACTCCAGTTAACTGAGCAACCAGGCCCTTGGTTTTATGGGATTGGATTTAGGCCAACCCAACTCGATTCTCCCTGACCACCCATGAGATAGATAGGGTTACTGCAGTGCCTTGGAAGAAATGTGCTGGAGTAGAAGGGGAAATGACTGGTATAGAGAGCAAACCCATGACCTTGCTTTACCAGCAGGGCAAGCAGATATATGCAAAAAGGGTGCAGCTGTACCAGGTGCAAAACCAGAACTGGGTCAGTCCCACCCAGTGCATTTGCTCACAGCCACCCACTCAAGCTAACTCAAGGTCACGGCTCTCCTCGAAAGCATGGGCAGGCTTCCCTTTCCTTTGCAACAGGGATCCGCATTACATATTTGGGTACATGTAAAAGAGTAGGGATGCCCTTCATGGACTCGTCGGTCCTTGCTCCCCACTCTCTACCCCCCATACATTCCAACAGCATTCTGTCCTTTCCTCTTCTCCAAAATGCATACAAAGTTTTTCACTTTTAAAAATATATGCTCCCTTTCAGCACATACACAGAAGTATATATAGAAATATAAAAGCAAGTTAAAATAACCCTAAGTCCATCATTCAGGGATAACCATGAGTAACACCTTAGTGATTCTGGGAAGCATCATTCCAGGCTCTCGTTATGTACGTATGCAGAAGCCCAGAGCGGAGAGAGACACTTTAATACCAAGGGGTCCCATTATATATACTGCTTTTCCTATAATTTATTTCCACTCAAAAAAGTGTCATGGGCACCTTCCCACTCAATAAACAGGTATGAAAAAGCACATCATCAATATATTCCACTACACAGGCATATTGGTGATTAAGCACTCCTGATATCAGTGGATATTTATGTTTCACCCAATTTTCCACAATAACAAACTCTGTGTCGAATAACCCTCTACATAGATCTCTAAAACGAATCCCTAGAAGTGAAATTGCTAGGTCAAAATATATGCGTATTTTAAATTGTAATGCTTGCTGATAAACCGCCCAGCAGAGCAGCTCACCAATTTACATTATCACCAGTTTATGAGGGTGCCTGCTCTCCCACCCAGTGTCAGTATTGGGTTTTGTTGACCTTTTTTTTAATCTTTATCCATCTCATGGATTAAAAAATGACTGTATTTGCACTACTTAGATTCTTCCTGAAGGTAAACACCTTTTCATATATTTACTGGCCCACTGTATTTTTCCTTTCTCTATTTTTCTTTTGGCATTTATTCATCATTGTCTTTTTGTAGTAGTTCTTTCCATACGACAAATATTGATTCTTTTCCATAGTTCTTCCAGCTTGCCACCTGTCTTTCAATCTTGCTTACTATGGACTTTTTTGCTGTGTGTTAACCTTTACGGTTTTATGTGGTCAAACTAAAGAATATTCTTCCTATGTTTCTGTCCTTCGGGTCAGAATTAGAACACCCCAAAATTATAGAAGCCACTCTTAATTTTCTTCTAGTGCTGCTATGGCTGTACTTTCTATACTTAATTCCTTGACCTAGATGGAATTTATTTTGGTTTAAGAAGAAAAGACGATCTCCTCTTTAATTAATAATAATAACTGTATGTGTTATTACATAGAGTGGCTTCAAGGTAGAACTGAACTGAACTGTCAGGGGGCGGTTAAGACCCAGTCTGAATGGAATGAACTCGTAAACCTTTAATAATATTAAAGTTATTAAAAAAAATAAAATAGAAGTACAAACTAAAGCAGAGACAACATAGATCAGGTTAGAGCAGGTAAGAGTGAAACAGGAGAAGAAGGTTACAGCTCAGGCTGATGAAGCAGCATCAAGAGCCCCTCCTCTTGTCCTGGGAATTCTAAATCACTGGTCTGAAGCAATGGAAGTAAGGACAACAGAGGAGGATCTTGTCCCACGGTCGCCTACCTCTTCCAGGTCTCTAAACTCCAATCTTAAACTATCCTTTGACAAGTGAACTTGATTTTGGGCCAGGAAGCCTAAATTCAAGTCTCACCTCTGGTTTACCTTGAAATTCTCCAGGCTGCTCTGGCTTCTCCATAACACGAGTGCCTACCTCCTGGTAGCGTGAGGATGCAACTGGTTTCCCCGACAGAGCTGTATGAGTTCCAAAACATCACCACCACCCACCCCAAGAGGGTTTCAAAAACATCCCCAGACCTTAAAATAGCCTGGATGGCAGCATAAAAACCCACAATCATTCTTTAGTATTATCTCTTGCTTCAACGCAAGGGTACTCTGATAAGACCTTTCATTTTGAACAAATTAACAAGTAGTAGTGTTTTCTACTTCTGCTTCTATTCCTGACCACAGAGTTTACAAGCAGGTTAAACTGGATATTTGACCCTGCTTAAGCAGGTATTAAGAAAGTTCCATAAGCTTTTCAGACTGCCTTCTACCTCTTCTGAAGGCTAGACAACTCCAATAAAAAAAACTGTAGGCTCACTGTATTTCCTGCTTACAAATCATCATCCTGCCCAAAATGAAGACATATTTGGTACCTGCTAATAGCCATAATGTTTATAAATAAACTTTCCCCGTGCCTGTATTTTGACACCATAGAAGGCAACCACATTAAGTGAGCGTTCAAGAGCCGTCCCCAAACCAGATTAGCATGGAACCTTCATGCCAGAAACTTAACCAGCTGGGTAAAGGCCCCAGCATCAAGCCTTACTTCATGGATAGCCACCACCCACTGAGGGAGCAGGAAGTAGGAGTCCAAATTATCTGTCCAGAACCATCTTTTTATTCTCCTTGTCAATGCCAGCTCCCCTCACTGATTTGCTTATGACAACAGAGTTGGCGCTCATAATCCAAAACTTGGGTTTGCATCTCAGCAAACTAGTACGAGGGGTCCTTAGTTAAGTCACTTCAACTGCCGGGGCCCAGGTCTCTTACCACCAATCAACTTTGGTGTTTGATCACATTCAAGTAAGCTAATACATAAACTACAGCTACACTATTACAAAGTGCCATACTCTCATCCCAATCCTTCAAGGCCTACCTCAAATCCACTTAGAAGCTGCCTCTCCCCGTAACACCAATAAACAAACTCTTCCGCAGACCCTTCAAGATCCTCTCAGAAGCATTTCCCGTCATTTGGTAAACTAAGCCTATACATTTAAAATCACATCTTACATAAAGCTTCTGCACAGTTTCCTAACAGCTTCCAACATAAATGTCTTCTCAACACAACAAGCAGGAAGTGCGAGAACCAGACTCCCGCTAACCCTTGCATACAGCTCCTCGCCGACTAAACTGACCTCCCCTGCTAAAAGTGACCACAGGGCACACAGTCAACACATTTCTCCAAGGAACGCTTCCCTGAACTAAAACGGAAACTCGGCACACCCTCAACTCGAGGACCAAGATGCAACCCAATAAACTGTTACTAAACAGGGTTAGAATAAGGCTCTGTTTACAGTAAGAAATCATATCTCAGTAGGTATAAGACTCATGTACACATATATTTTAACCAAGTTAAATATGGTCTAATACCTCAAAGGCCAGCAATGAACCAAACCCTGGTGTATCTTGCAGGGCTCTTGAGCTGAAGACATGTTCTTCTGGGCATCAGAACTTAAGTTTCAGGATTTCATGATTCTTAAAAGCTCGGCTCCCCACCTTTTCACACTTCTTACACCTTGTCTAATTACTAGACTGAACAGCCCACTCCCCAGTGTCGGCCCACTTCTCCACTACATACACTGTAATATGTAATGAGTGCTGTTTGAAGCTCAAAACAGGGCGAGGATGGCTTAAGAGTAATTGCCCATGGTCTCAAAGCAATCCAATGGCACTTTGCCCAAAATCGGCTTAGGGAGGGGAATCTCCACCACCATTAAATTGCAAATTGATGGATCATAAAAAATGCTGCTTATGCTGAGGGCTGGCAAACTCATCTTTTGGTTTCCTTGAACCACGCCGGAAGCCAAGAGAAAAACACAGTGGAGTGCTGGTAAGAAGTATCTGGCAACAGATAAACGGGCAAGAACATGAAAACAAAGCACACAAAAGGAAATAAATAGATAATCGCTAAATCCCTTCTGACTTGGTTTCTGAGTCTATGAAATGACAGCCTTAAATACAGAAAAAATGTTCAACCTCACCAGCAACCAAATAAAACGCAAATTTTGCTGTAAGTAAGGTGGATCATTCTGCACCAGTTAAGTTAGTTTATAAAAAAAAAAATTAATAAAATCTAACGACCAGTCTTCTGGGAAACTGGAACAACCATATGTTACTGATGGCAGAGTAAATTGGTACAGTCGTCTTGGAAAGCAACCGGGCAACGTGTTTCAAGAGCATGAAATTATTCAAACCCTTTGGTAAGGCTTCCCACAGCTAAGAATTTATCCTAAGGAAATAGTTCAAATGAAAAGCATGCCATGCATGAAGCTGTTCACTGCAGCACTAGTTTCAAAGCAAAAAAGAAACAGCCAGGTAAAGACAGAAAAGCAGTTCAACCCATCACAACCATCCGCAGTGTTTGAAAAACTTAACATTTGCCCTCCTGATAAATCAGTTGTCTGATACTAGCAGAACGGTTAAATACACTCCATCTACCCAAAGGCATGGCAAGTCAACATTAAAGTCGTATTTATGATAACGATGCTTACATGGCCAACACATTCACTAGATGCGGCAGAAGGGGAAGAACAAAGATGTGGTGTTAGTGTGGCTCTGCTTTTTTATAACACATGCATGTGGCCAAGCACTGTAATTTGATACCCAAAATAAAAACAGTGATTATGCTGGGTGGCAAGGTTATCGGTAACTTTTTTTTTCCCCTTCAGAGGCCTTGTGAATACAGCCTGTGATTTACTGTTTAAATGTATGATTAAACTGGGAAGGGAGAAAAGAGTGGCCAGGCCCACCACGCCTGTGATAGATCGACAGCGGCACTGAGTCACAACAATGCTGACAGACCCTAAAACCCTTTGGGTGCCCGGCCCTCTTACAAGCCTCATATCACACGTGGAGAAAGCAATGCCTAAAGGAAGTGATTTGCTAGGATCCTAAAGCAATTTTAGAAGCCACATTCTTTACCTAGTCCTTTCTCCAGGAAGAAGTGGGAAATTGGAACATACTCAAGACCAGAAACAAAGCTGATCAAGTCAGCCTTGTTTGCAAAGCAATCCAGCCCAAACAGGACTGCAGCAGCACAAAGCCAAGGCCATGGCATCCCTCAGCCAACAACAGCACCACAAGTGGCCCCAGTCTGTCATTGACAGAGTCATTGCAGAGAATTAATGCATCAGCCCTACCACCAGATAATCTGGCTCACTAGTAGAGCAAAATCCACAAAAACACATCCACAAAATACATCTCTATTTCCTGAAGATGACATCTGATATACTTAAAGAAAATGCAAGAAGTCTGAATAAAAATTGTGTACCCAAAATGATATATGCAAAACCCTGCAAATAATCTTCCAACGTTACCCTCTCCTTTAATACCAGGGGGAAGGTTCCTTGGCCTAGAGACCTCCTTCAGAACATCGGTCATTCACCAGACTATCTCCCATCACAGCACTTTGCTTCACCAGTATACTCATGAAAAGGAAATTTTATCTTGTTGTGATGCATCAGAGTAACTTTCTGTTTGAAATAAATTTACATTGATAAACAACTTACCACATTTTGGGGAAACCCAAATGAAAAGGACTTGGGGTCTCTACATTGAGGTTATAATGGTTAATAAGGTTATCAGTGGTTTTCAAACTTAGAGGGTGTCGGGATCACCTGGAAGTCTTGTTAAAACACAGAGGACTGGGCCCCCCTCCCAGAGTTTCTGATTCATGAGGTCTAGGGCCCAAGCATTTGCATTTCTCACAAGTTCCCAGGTGATCTGCGGCTGTGGTCCAGGGCCCATACTTTGAGAACCACTGCCGTTGATTCAGCGGCAGCAGCTCTGCTTAGCACACGCCAGGTCCTCTTAGATCTAGTTCTGACCTTCAATCAGCGCAGGTCCCCTCTGAGAATGGGCTGAAGGTTACAGTAACTTGCCCAGAGTCAGAAACAAGCAGGCGAGAAGTCAGGCCTGCCTCTCTCCAGAGTCATATGCCACAACGCAATGGCCGCGTGCTCCACTCATTTTCACAAAACAAGACCAAAGCAAGAGCACAAACCGGGGGTGTAGGAACACATCGCCTACTGTGGAAAACCTCGACAATGTTCATTCAAATGATTCCACCCATGGCAATATAATCTCACCCCTTCTTAAACCCTATGATTAAAACAAAACAGAGTGTACCAGATGACAGAACCCTTTAGTGGCTCAATTAATCAGAACGTAAGTCACCAATTACTGGCAGATCATAACTTTGGTGTTCCATCTCCCCCTCATCTGGCAGCTCCTACAGCATTCTAAATCTGAGCCCTTTCCAACCGCGCACAGACTCTATCCTTTCACTGCTCATCTTTCACAGTCGCGGCTTCTCTGAAAACACGGAGGGGTTCAAAGAAAGGAGGAACAAACCTGCTGAAGGCTGCCGGGGCGGAGAGAGCAACACTAACTGCTCCCATTCTCTGGCTCCTCGTGAAGCAGATTGCAGGGGCCTGGATCTCCGGAGAAAGCTCTCGTGTCTTTGAGGCAGCTCTCAGCAGAGCAACTCAAGTGCCCTTAATTGTTTATGTTCTTAATGCAGAGCCTCTTGAATGCATTCATTTTTAATAGCAGGCTTGAGTGTGGGGCCCATCAAAGAATGACAAAGCAACTCTATTCACTGGTTCTCCGGTCCTGCAATGATGGTCTTTTGATTTATTTGCAAATGATGAGCTTGGCAGGCCCTACTTGAGGACTGCCCTCATTTTTCTTTTTTAAGAATTCGGTTGCATTTTCCAAGACGAAGTTGAGTCTGCAACGCTGTGTATTTGTGTAAAATTTTCCCCCTTCAGTTCCTTCTAATTAATGACTTAAATGTTTTGACCCAACTGTTGCCAAGCAGAGCATTTGGGCTTTAATTTGTCATTTTGGTAAAGATGCATCCTTGACAAAAGCATCACAGCTATTTCAGTGCCTAAACAGCACATTTCCATTATTCAGAAACCCTTGTTGTGGAGTTTAGAAAGTGCTGTTCACATGAAAATGTACTGACTTGTCCCATGATAGAAAAACACAGCTTTTGGTGGCCTTAAAGGGAAGTGCACTGTGTTAAGCCACAGAAGGTTTTCCAGCCAAACTCTATAGGGTGAATCCTAGCACACCACCATAAATCATCACCCATTGTTCTGGGACTGGAAAGAGCAAGCCTACACCTTTTGCCCCCTTCAGAGGTCTTAGTCAACAGGCAGCTCAGGAGAGCTTAGGTAATATCATACAATAGCGAGATTCGTGGGAGGAAAAGCCAACTATGTCATCATGGCATGAAGACTAAAATTACAATTATAAAAATAAAGTATGCCTCTGTAAAGACTGCATAGGAATATGCAAAAGTCAAGTGACTTCTGGAAACCAGGTTTATGAGAACGTTCTTTTTCCAAAATTTGTAATATCATTCTCCTTGCAATAAAATTTAAAACATTTCTTTTTAATTATGGCTACCTGTTAGGCCTGTGTAACATGTCTTTGGTTGGTACTGACTTCCAGCAGTCTCTGATCACTATCTCTGCGCCTTCCATCACGACAAGGCAAACATCCAGGGCACATGACTACAAAGCACTATCCATCATCAGCTTTCCCACTTCCCAGGGGCCCCTCCCCACATCTTGTTCGGAGATCACTGGATAAGCAGTTTGGTGTGAATGTTTCCCTAACAGGTTGGAATCTTTAGCCAATCCAGATAATGGGAGAGGAATTTCCTGCCTGAGGAGAGCACAGAAGAGTGGTTCCCTAACTTTAAAAGTATGCCACAACGGAATGACCCACACACAGTAGTGACAGCTGCCACTCTTCTTCTAGAGTGACTTCTTAGAGAAAGCAGCCATTCTGCCAGAAGAACTATGCCATCAATGCTACATGGCACGGCAGGAGAATGGCTGCAAGTTACCTATACAGTCTCTCTCCTGGGCCTTACTTACTCCTCCAGGCTGAGCTGCTGGAGAGTGGTCCTTTGGGAAGGAAGACAAGGTTCCTGGCCTTCCCAGTTGGAACCTGGGATTCTCTTTTCAATCAACATCATGTAGCCAAGAAACTTGCAAAGCTCCAGAATGCAATTTACCCTCAGAGTGGCCAGAAGATGGATTTTTCAAAAGGGAGGGAGCTCTACTGCAAATTGGTATGGCAGTCTGCCTCTGCCTTAGGAACAGCAGTGGGCATCAAGGGTTGGGAGCCACTGAAACAGAAAAAGAACTTGTGCACAGTGAAGTCAACAATCAAGAAAAAACTATTTTGGGGCTGGCCTGGTGGCGCAAGCGGTTAAGTGCACGCTCTCCACTGCAGCGGCCCAGGGTTCGCAGGTTCGGACCCCGGGCGCGCACTGATACACTGCTTGTCAAGCCATGCCGTGGCGGCGTCCCATATAAAGTGGAGGAAGATGGGCATATATGTTAGCCCAGGGCCAGTCTTCCTCAGCAAAAAGAGGAGGATTGGCAGATGTTAGCTCAGGGCCAATCTTCCTCACAAAAAAAAAAAAGAAGAAGAAGAAGAAGAAAAGAAAAGAAAAAAAACTATTTCCTCAAAAGCATTTTAAATCATGATTAAAATGAAATCTGGGATGCTGGCAAAAATTTTCAAAGCATAACCTTTTGGAAAAGCTTTTAAGTATTTAGAAGATAGTAAGTACAAGGATCTTAGATGACAGACTTCACTGGTGTATTAAATATTCAGACAATATTAACTCAGCTATGCAGGTGGAGGCAAACAAGAACATCATTTTAAATGCAAATTATTTTTAAAAAAACACAAAACCTGATCACTGCATCACAATACAATTCACAGAGAAATCTAAGCAAGAGACAATAGCCATTTCTCCAAGACAACAATCATCAAACTATTTTCAGGAAAATAAAAGAGTGTTGTATGAGAGAGCATCTATCCACGGTTACATGAATTGACCAACAACATACATAACTAAAAGTATGTCAAAGAAAAGCCCCAAGTGCCCTTATGCCCAGTCATGTCAACTGGTAATTTTAAAATGATGCAGTGTTACAATGTGACTGTGTTGTCTAAGATATACCGGGGGAAGCATTAAATAAGATGAGGAGCACAACCGAGGGTCATGGAAGTGAGAACAATTTATAAACCAGGGGCCACCAGAAGTTACCACTCCTATAATTCACCAGTCATTTTACAAGTGGACAAATCAATTTATGTGCTCACGTGTGTTTTTAGAAAGTATCCTAGATATTCTTCCATTAATTATGTGGGTTCAGGACATGTCAATTCTTGTTTCCCAGAGCACCAGAAACCAGATTTACCCCACGTATTGTTACACTGGTCTGCACTCGCATGGTTCCCACAGGGCTGGGCTGGTTCAATAATGCTGAGCTCCTTCTGGAAGAAGAGAATAGACTTCCTGCCATTTGGACTGTGAAACACAGTAATCCACCAGGGAATAAAGGTCAATGTTGCACTTTTGGTCATTACTGAATCATTTGAGATGATCTGTGGTGAGGATGAGAGGAAAATCGAAGGCTGCGAGAACATGGCAAATGGCTTGACCTCGGACCAATTTTCATCTCCATCTGTCTAATAGACATGTGGATAAAAAGCCCTCCCTCCTCCTGGGCCACTCGGCTGTTTTCAAATCCGCAGCACAAGCCAGGAACCAGTTAAACAATACATTAATAAGGGGAAAGAATCTCCTAAGCTCCAGACTGACGCTTGCTCAGGTTTAAAGTCATCAGCTAAAGTTGGGAATGCAGTTTTCCCGTCTGTAGGCAGTATTGCAAAGTCGAAATTTTAACAAACATGTAGAATCATCCGCAGTGCAGGGGCATGTGCCAAAATTTCCTTATTTGTACATGCAAATATATGCATACTGACACCTCCTCCCCCACCAAAAGACATCCACACGATTTCTATTACATCTGCTAACACACACACAAAGAGCAACAGCAGTTCCAAAAGCTGTATGCTGCTGCGAAATAAGTCTTTTTTTTTCCAAGTGTCCAATTAATGCTGCTTAATCATTATTAAGGCATTTCAATCCTTAAATACAAAATATTCCTGGGAACCCAGAGCCTAATTATCATTTAAGCCATAGAATAAACGTTAATATCCCGACCTTATCCTAAAGCTCTTTACTGGTTTGGCACAGCTACTTCTGTAAGGTAATGTTGTGCCATATATGAGTTTAGGCCTCCACAGTATATCAATGTCAAACAACATCGTGTCAAGCTCAGATTCAATTCAGGTAAGTGCCACTGCCAAATTTTCTTGTTCCCAGACGGGCTTTAAGATTATTTTATTGCTTAAAATTTAATTTGTTCCAACTCGTGTCTCCATGACAACGTTGGCTAACCCTGCAAATCATTTGGGTAATTGGATATCTTATCTTTCTATTGCTCTCAAATCGAATGATTCTGCTAGAATTGTAACAGCCAATCAAATTTACAGTCCTCCTGAGTAATAGACTTGGAAAAGCAGCCACATTCATCTCCTCTTCACAGCCATATTAACCAGTATGCGACTAACAGCAGAATCTGGTCTTCAAACTATACTCCAAATTACAAATAGTGTCGACACCAATATCCTCACAGTGCAAAGTCTACTCAAAAGCCCCTTCTCTTCTGTATTGTTTTAATTTGAGAGCAACAATTGGTGCTCATTCCAGATAGATCATGAGCAATTTCAGTACTTTGCGGGAAACCGACAAGTAATTCCACAAACTAATCAGAAAAATAAAATAAAAATCGCAGTTTTTGGGCATTTGACTTTGTGATAAAATAACGACCAAAACAATGGCTGCACAAGATTATCATAGTGCGCTGACCCTGATTTCTCTGGGGCTCTTTAGGTGGGTAAGCCATATTTGATGCATTAGTCAAGAAATATGAATGAACATAGATTTAACAACCAGTTCAAAAATCTCTGTACCCTCAGAGAAATCCATGTAGTCAAAATGTGACACCTCCTTCTACTTCATTTAATTCACGAATATCACAGCATCCAGGGTAGTCCATTATGAAATACAGATTTCTTATAAGATTCAAAAGTCAGCAGTTCCCCTCTTGAGTTAGTGGTATGATTTTGGCCTCTGGTCAGCTAAAAAGTACAGAAGTTGGATACATTTCAATGGTCCAATTCCAATCTTCTCAGTAGCTGTGCAAGGAGATTGGCTCTGTGGGAGCTCATGGCCCAGGCACTGTAAAAGCGCCAGCTGGCTTACAAATGGAAAAGGCTCCAGAACCCAGGCCAACTGGCGGGCTGAGGGGGTTGTCAAGAACCTGGTGCTTCCCTACAGATACTCAGGAATTCGGGACCACTTCTCAAGCTAAACACAGAGTCAGCAACGTGGAGCTTCTCAGCACACCGATGTCAACAGGCTGCCAAGCTCTGAAGCAAGTGTAAGAGCAGGTACTGGCACAATTTTAACACAGTTTGTCTGAGCTATGCTCTCCTTTACCCCAAATACTTACAAAGACACCCAGGAAGTTTCTACTGCACCATGCTTGGCAAAAAGAATCAACAGCCTAAACTTCCAGTATGGACAATCCCAATGGCCCTTTTCTCCCTTGTGTGATTCTTTTTCTTTTTCTGCTTCCTCAAATATTAGCACATATGCAGCAGCTGTGAATGTGACAGTCCACAAAAATCTCAAGCCCATAGAGCACTTGGAGAATATAACACAATTATCTACTCAAACTTCTGCATTGCACTTCACAAGTTTTCATAGCAAAAAAAAAACAAAACTGTATGTATGTGTATACCTCATCAAGGCTGGTGATTCTTTCTTTCTCTAACCAAACAACAACTTGACCTTGTAATTCTGCACCCCCACCTTTTTTTCCAGGATGACAAATTCTCTCCTCAAATTAAGAGTTGGATTTTCCACATTACATTAAAAAGGAAAAAAAAAAAAAAAAATGGAAAATGCACTTCCAATCCTTTATTTTGCCAAAACTCACTTCAATAAAATGAACCACATCCTCTTTGTTGTTCATCCATCCCCTTAAATAAAAAAACAATACAACTTGATTCTCACTGGTAGTTGTATTAACTACTTAAGGCCACTGCCTTCCAAGGGCACATTTTGCTGTTTGTCCTAAATAAAGCATTTTAATTCCTCCAGATTCCTTAGACAACAGAGGCTGCCAATGGGGGATTTAAAACAAGACCAAAAAATAAGGTTTCCTTTTGAGTCTAAAGATAAATGCTTCTGATCATAGAAGAAAACAAATAAAAAGCTTTGTAATTGAGGAGAAATCATGAAAAGTGAATAATTCAGATATAGGGAAAAACGAAGCTGGGCTTGGAAAACAAGATGGGGGGGACTGGCCTAGAATTCCAATAGCAGCATACAGTTTTAAAGGGATCAATAACAGATTTAGATAACAGATTTCGAGAACAGCTATCCCTCAGAATGCCCAAGTGCCAGGCACCAATGTAACTGTTCCTCTATATGGAAACTGACTTAATCCAGGTAACTACCCTACGGGGTAGGTGCTACTGTAGTCCCCTAACCTACTGACCTGTTTTCTCTTTTGTAAGAAGAAACAATTAATATCCACACAAAGGGAGGCTGCAAGGATTTACAGAGAGCTCCCACAGCACAATTCCTAGGGCACGTGGGAACTCAATGGATGGGGTCTTTGACTATTCACTCCAATGTCCCGAATGAGTTTACTCTGCAATAATAAACCCAAGAAACTGACTTTTGAAAGCCAAAGAGCTGAAAAAGACAACTGTCGGGAACTGAGCAGACACCTGTCGCTGCAGGCTGCACGGGGACCCAACACCCTTCCTAGATCCAGGCGGCCCACCCTTTATTCTCTCCAGACCAGACCAAGATGCAGATTCATGTTAAGACTCCCTTTCCCAAACCAAAAGCGACCTTTTTATTTTCACTCACTAATCCATAGAAGCCTTTCAAATGGCACAAATAAAGGCGGCTGCATTTTGTTCTCTAAATCAATTTTCTCCCCAGCCATCAACTAGATGTTCCCGCACAGAGAAAGAACAGCCCTTCCCCTCTAATTCAAAAATCCATACTGTCATTGCCCTTGCAAACTGCTAAACAAGCAGTATCGGCAAGTCACTTGTGTTCTGTAATATATTTACTGCAAATCCCAATGGCTCGCCTCCTAATGCAGTTTTCTATTGTGTCTCTGCGTGTCAATACACTGGCTGGTCACCTTACTTGTAAGAGGCTCTGACCGGCTGTTTGCTCAAGGCATCAAGAGAGTGCTGAGGAGGGACAAAGGCTGTGCTCCTGGAGGCCCCAGCCCTGGAGAGCCTCGTCCACACACTGGGGTCCTCAAAGAGGTTTTGTTTTCTGGCACTTCACACCCCTGTACCACCACCGCCTCTGAGGCCAACTTAAATTCTCCATCAGGACAGCCTCCAGACACATGAAGTTCAAAATCAGAGTCCTTTTGCACAACTATTTCCTGGGTTTCTACCTACCAACACTAAAGCTATGTCCCCCAGCAAATATGCTGATGGCATCTTAAAGGGGCATTATAAAGGGCCAAAAGGTAGGCAGGAGGCTTGGGAAGGGGAGTGTGGCTTTTCTGCTTAAGTACAGATCTCGGCTTTCAGGTGACAGATGAAAAAGAAAGCACGCTAACACCATATAATGCTGGATCACCTAACACAACCATGCCAAAACCACAAAGGGCAAGACTAGAAGGAAAACGTTATGCTATAAGCACCTGCTAAGACAGAATTCTTAAAATGTACTTGGAGAAAACTCCTCCTTCACATGTCAGTCTAAAACGGGGTTGGTAGCTAAAGAAAGGCCTGGCTCTCTAACAAGCCCTTCCAAGTTTTCCAGAATTATTTCTTATTTATCTATTGGAGAGAGGGGCATGAAAGTTCTATATAAGATAGGTGACAGGCAGATATTACAAAATGTTAATTCATAGACTCCTTGTATCATATAGGTGGGTATAAAATAGGTGTTCACTGTATTATTTCTTTCTCCTTTTCTGTATATTTGAAATTCTTCATAATAAAATGTTTGGAGGGTGCAGGGACTATGTAAAGACTATAAGTAAATAATCAATAGGTATACATCTAAGTCAAGTTTAATGCCTTGGGAGAAGCTTGTAACGCAATTTATCCACAACTCTGTTAGTGGCTATGGTGGTCCTCAGGAGATAAGCGGTGGTTCCGGGGGCAGAGATGTGTGCA
Organism: Ceratotherium simum simum; assembly: GCF_057802395.1. NCBI lineage: Eukaryota > Metazoa > Chordata > Mammalia > Perissodactyla > Rhinocerotidae > Ceratotherium > Ceratotherium simum. Next base: position 10,149,633 of record NC_141919.1, on the reverse strand, counting down.
CAAGTCACACAGGCCTCAGCAACACGCTACTTCTGTTTTCTCTCTCTGTTTTTTTTAGTACAAACCCAAATATATATATATATATATATATATATATATATACATATATGTACTACCCATTAGGAAGCCTCAGAGGATATTCTGACCATAAATCACTTTTCCAAAAGCGAAACAACTGAGCAAAAGTGATTAGATGAGATTATTAGAATTGAGGTCCTGTAAAACATCTAGTGAAATCAAACGATTTTCTTCTTAATTTTAGCATAAGGACTCATCCTGGTGCTCTCGACTTAAGTTTTTAATCTGGGTTCCATGGACTTGCTGAAGAATCCTAACATGTCCACCAACAGCCAAAATTGTTGGGCAGAGCTATCTTGTGTATAAAAATGCATACGACTTCTTGCCAAATAGCTTTCACCTGATTTTCAGATGAGTTCAGGATCCCAAATGGTTACAGCCACCACTCTACATAAGCAGCAGATTAAACATGCTAGTTAACAAGAGCCCACTCATTGGGAAGGGCAGATGTGAGTCTCAAACTCACTCTAGAGGCAAAATGCAACCTAGCTGGAGTAACAACAGAGGACCGTGAAAAAACACTATTACAGAAACAGAGCAGAAGTAACTGGTGTGACAGCTCTGGGTGCAGCAGTCATGGAAGGCCTTGAAGTAAACAGGCAGTGTTGTTATTTGAACTGGACCTTGAAGAATACTGAGAAAGGCCACGTGAAGTTTGACAAAAAGGCCTGGACTTTTTATAAAGAAAAGAGAAAAACACAAAAACATATTTTAAGCACGAAGAGGAGATCCATTTGGCTGGAATAAAGGACCTGGAGGGAAGAGGAAGGACGTGGCCAAGTAAGACTGGAGGGGACAGTAACCAGGGGCCAAGGCTGAAGGCTGTGAGTGACAGCCAAGAAGCAGTGAGGGAGTGGGAAGTCAAAATTAGAGAGAACAGATTTACCGAGGAGACCAAAAGACACAAGGCCCCAAAAGTGTTTTACATGCACTATCTTGAAGAAGCAAATGCTTTCCAGGGCTCGAGTTCCAAGTGTTTGAAATGCAGGGTGGTGGTCTCTAAAGTAGAGTGGGCATCCCCTGCGGGACACACAAGGCAAGCCAATGGGGTACACTGAGAATATGAGAACTTTTATTCTAATTCCTCCTTTTAAAACTTCCATTGATTATAAATGTAATCAATATATTAGTACCATATAACTTACAGATTTATAAGTAAACAAGTTATGTTTTCAAACTTTTTACTGACAGGTTGCACAAAATACTGTAGACTAACAATCTAGTTAGATCAGCAACGGCACTAACATGAAACCCAGCCTAGTATTGCGTGTAGCTCAGCAGTTTACCAAGTTGCGTGATCTGGACAGGCAAGTTCAAATGCACCTACATTCTCAAAAACAACTGATTCCACTTCATCAAGTGAAAAACGAATATCTAATGAATATCTCCCAGTACACCGGGAAGAGCTGTATATACAACTCTCCCCCTTCCGGCACGCACGGTCATGTACATCCAACACACTTAACAGCAGTTTTTCTCTAGTTGGCAGATAAAAAAATTAATTCAATCGACAGAATTCTGTTTGTTTTTTCCTCCCAGTTTTTTCCTTATACCCAAAACGACCCTTACCCTACCCTTTTGCAGCTAACATATTTTGCAGTCAAAGAATGACTAAGTAGCAAATAACACTACAAGAAAAACTTAAAAAATCTGTTTGTTATACCTAGTTTGAGAACGCGTGGGGGAAAGGCGGAAACAATGTGCTCACGGTTAGGATTTCAAGATGCTCCAAAGCAGGCAAATAGAATTACTAAGTTTATTAATAATTATTAAAAATTTAAATGTAAAATAAAATATGGATTTGTGCAAAATCACAGGCTACTTGATAAAACTTTGTGTCAACATTTCTTGGAGTTTCATAAAAACCATTACGGCGACTGGGTGGTCTCCAAACTGAGCAATTCCGTCATCAACCTAGTTTTACAAACAATTTCAGAAACCATTTTTTCTTTAAAAGTGAATGGCAATACATGCAAATCTTAATTTACGTTAGAATTTTAACATAAATTTTTTCCATTTTTCAGATCAAACCATGCCTCAGAAAATAATTAGAAAAATCTCTCCCACACCTGTGTGCTCACACCTACCTACTTACCTACCTACACACACACACACACACACACACACACAAGCTCTACTTGAAACACCAGACCGTACTCTTGGAACAACTCTAGGGCACATTTCCTATTACAGAACTCACCAATAGTCCATTAGTGAGGACTATTTTAAAGGCATAAATGCCTAATCTTGTCAAATAAGCCAAACAATAAAAACAGTTGTTTAAAATTTAATTAAAAACCATCATACCAAGCATTCCACATTAAAGATACTAGTTCTGAGAATTTCAAATTTAAAAAATCTGAAGCAACAGTAAGCAATGGGGGGGAGGAGGCAACTGAGTCAATCACAGCCTTAAAGAGAGCCTAGTCAATTTCTTAGCTTCCTCCAATTTAATCCACTTCTGAAGACCACAAAAGTTTCAATAATATAAGAGCAAAGACTCAGATCTATCGAAACTTAAAATGGTCCAATGAGCCAGTAACTGAATTCATGTCTTCAGTTTAACACAAGATGCTTTATTTAAATATCTGCTAAAAGAATAGATTTTCTTTCTGTGTTTCCTAATAAACACTATTTGGAGGAACATCTTTGGCCCTCTAGCCAAAGACTCTGCTCAACTGACAAACCCGAGGTGCTGGGTTCCAAACACCAGCAGGGGTAGTGCGGGTAGTGCGTGGAGGAGTGACTCCCCTATCGTAAGATGAACCAGACTTGACAACCTGCCCAGTCTAACCCCTCATTTTACAGAGAGGAAAACTGAGGCACAGGTAACTTGTTAATGACTTGCCTAGTCACTAATCAAAGTCCCTAATTAAGGGACCTCAATGAACTATCTTCCACCAAGGCAGATCCTACAGATCACAGCAGCTCCCAATGGGACATTCGACCTCTTCTCTGCTCTCTGATCCCACACGTGCCTCCCTCACCTCACCCTACTCCCCACCCTGTCAAATCGTGACTTTATAAAAAATTTTGGTATTTTGTTCCTCTTGGAGTTTTTTGGAATTTTGAATTTTAAAAATATTGTTTACCTTGAGGACTACGTTTTTTGACATCCCCCTTAAATTCTATGCCCGAGGCAAGTGCCTCACCAGCCTCACCCTAGTCCAGGTCCTGGACAACAACCAGCAACTAGCCCAACTGTTGAAGCAGTTGGATAAGTGCCAGTTAAGCAGTAAGGACTCCACCCTGCTTGCCGATAAAAACAAAGGCTAATCTTGCATCTCGGAATCTGGGCTCTAAATACACAAGGAGCTTTATCTCTTTTAACTTAGGCTTGTAAAGGACAGGCCTGGCTAATGAAAATGAAGTCAGGGACCACTCCAACCCTGATGACAGCTCCTCTCTTTGTATTACAAGGTTATTAACACCTGGTGGAGCTTAACTCTAAGTGCCCATACTCCTGCTGGTCATTTCCTATCCTGAGACGCTGACTTAGAAAAAGAATCTCAAAGTCAGCAACTGTGGACAGAAAACATACATGGTTAAAAAAAAGGAAGCAAGGTAAAAACCTGGAGACAAAAAGAGTCCCATCTGAGGAATTAACCCAAAAGTGAATCCCTAACAGTTCCACCTAAACACTTTTAAAACACTACTAAGGGGCCAGTCCCGGTGGCCTAGTGGTCAAGTTTGGTGCGCTCTGCTTCGGTGGCACGGGTTTGGTTCCCAGGTGCGGACCTACACCACTTGTCTGTCGGTGGCCATGCTACGGCAACAGCTCACATACAAAAAGAGGAAGACTGGCAGCAGATGTAGGCTCAGGGTAAATCTTCCTCAGGAAAAAAAAACATTACTAAGGAACAATTTATTTTTTTAAGAGAAACTCTAAAGCACACATCAAAATTGTGAATGCGGTTTTACTCCACAATTTACATGGTCTGAGACACTGTTTGTTCAAACAGTGCATGGAACTCAGAAAATGTTAAACTCTCATCTGGTTTTTTCTTTCTCCTCTCCTTCTCCATCCCACAACCAGGACTGCAGAATACATCTTTCCTGCCAGAGCTAGTCCTTTCATTTATTTTTAAATTCTTCACAGCCCTGGAGAGCCCCAGGTGCTCCCTCTGCCTGCTCCTCAGAAGAATAGAGGCACAGAGGGACAAAGTGACAGATCAACCCACTGCATCACTGGCTCTCAACCAGGAGTCTTGACAACATGCTTTAAATTTTCTTTTTTTCTTAGATGTATTTTAACCTACAGGAGTATTGCTTGGTTGGTTACAACTTTCTACCTACCCATGGCTGTGGTCCCCACAGACCAGTCAGTTCTGCTGATTTTCGTAACTTTTAGAACATGCACCTAGCCCTGACATGTCTTGTAAATCACAAAGTTGGTCAGCATAGACGAAGGAAAAGAACAGGAGAGACATGGAGCTAGGCAGACTGGGGTCACTACACAGAGGCCCAAGGGTGATTCCACCGCTGGCGTCACCCTCCAATGGCAGCAGGTTGGGTACAGGGAAGAAACTAACTAGATGCTCAGCTTTGATAAGTCCCAGACTCTGAACACATACCCACAGCTGTAAGCAGAGGAAAACAACTCCCCAGTCTCCTTCACAGGATGAGGCAAATCACGTTTGAAAACTAAGTGCTGTACAAATTCAAGCCACTAATGACAACTTATGGCATGGCTTCATCAACATGCTGAAAAGACACACAAGTGAGATAAATAAGCCCTATGTATGTATTTACAGTGCATCTTGTTCCCAAAAATATCAAATGAGGTCATACTCTGCCACATGATCAAAAAAAAAATTTAAAGATCACACTGCCAAACACAGTAGGCACAGACCTCAAAACAAGACTCACATTAACTTGCTATTTTTTATTGCACCCTAACACTTCGGTGGTATCAGAACTGCCTCAATTTTTCATAAGAAGTCTTCGCCTCTGTTGTATAAAGACATCTAGAATTTAAGATCTACCCACAGAGAGATGGACAGGCAAAGATCTATAGGAGGCTCAAAGGGGAAAAAAAAGTGTCTTAATGCTACAATAAAAGATGCCAGCATCCATGACACCCCTGCTCCCCAGACTTTTCGGTAACCAGCTCCAACTGTGAGCAGAGAAAGTCAGGGGAAGGCTTATCAGGAAGTGTTGACACAACATAAACACGGACTGCGGGCACCACACCAAGTAAGGAAACCACAATTATACCATTCTCGATTTGGACGCACTTCCACTTTAACAGTTCCCGACGGAAGAGGCAGTGGTGAGATTTGACAAGAAAGCTCTCAAACTCCCTCCTCTGACAAAGCCGCTGAAAGGTGGAAGGGAGAGCAGTCGTCACACTGGAGAGGAATCTTAACAACATTAAAGCTCCCTCCGCAGAAAAGTTTCCCCATCACTGCATTTTTTTCAGTAACAAAGATGTTGTCAGAAATGACAATTTTTTGTGTCCCCTGATGATGCCTTGCTAGCATTTGGTTATAAGCCATAAAGCAGGACTAATTTCAGCCTGTCAGGAGTCTCGATAATGCCCAGTTTCCCCCTAGAGAGAATTTCTGTCAAATCTAATGAGAGCTCCAAAGGCCCTCTCTACAATATAATGAGCACTTAGGCTGCGCTGGTGATCAGGCGGCCAAAAGCATCAATTTGAGCCTGGCTACACCCTGGGGGCCATACGTCACCAGTTTTAATAAGAATTATGATTACTAGCTGCACCAAAAGCCTCCTCAGAACTTATTATTAATGTGTGACATTCAGAAGGATGTTTTCAAATGTAAGGCCACTTTAAACTGAATTATAGCACTGTTTTCCATACCACTTTAGTTAAGGGTCTGTCAGCATTTACAATATAAACTAAATTTCAGGGGGCTTAATACCCTCCTATGAAAAATATGGCATCTCTCAGCTTTTCACATTTTTTAAATTACTGAGCCAATTACATACAGCATATTATTAATAAATACTGGCTCACGGACGGACAGTATGGATCCACAAATGCCCGATGAAACACAGAAACTCATTAGAAAACTATTTTCACACCATGGGATTCCTGACCATTTTCACCCCTGCTTCCTAGACGATAAAGAAGAGGTCACTCCACCATGTAACCCACAGGAACCCAGAAGAATTACACACCTCCTTAGGTCCCCCAATAAATCCAGCATCAGCATCCAACATCACACAGACGTGGCATTCCCTTGTAAAATGGTCGGTGAAGTTATTAAATCCTTTTTGAGTTTATGAGTTTAAGAAAAGGCTCAGTCTCCTCTTACTCTTCCAGAATATTTGTTAGCAGGGAAAAAAAAAAAATGTGCCTTTAGGATTAGCTTAAAAAAAAAGTGGCAGGTTAGAACTCCTTGACCAAGTTTATTTGCATAATTCATTCAAATAACCATAGATCTTCTGACCAATCACTATCAACAAGTTACCAATTGCCTCAATCAGGCACTAGCCATTTAAACACACAAAAACAAAGGCACAAACTCAACATAAACTAGGCTACCAGCTTTGCAAATCAGAATAAAATCAGCATTTTAAAAGGCCCAATTATATTATTAATGAAAGGCCCCGAACTCACTATCTCTTTCCAAACACAAATCTGAGAACAGATCTAATGTACACAACGATAACTTAACATTATGAAATCTATGATGAATTAAAAATCAAAGACTGCAGAGTTACAAAAGCAGAATTCAACTCTGAAACACACTTGCTTAATGAAAGTCTTTGAATATAAGGAAGATCTGAAGGCTGAACTAATCAATTTCTCCACTGTGCCCCAGCCAGTCAGCCATGCTCTTTAATTTAATGAAACAAGGGTCTGAAATGAAATAGCACATATACATCAAGTAAGAATTGTATTGTTGCACTTTGAAATGTGTCCAACTGTGCAACTTCATCTGATGATAATTTTTTAAGAGGCAATCGATTTCTAAAAGACTTATTGTACCAGCGTCTTGATGAAAAAGTGAATGTCAGCATATCTCCAGAATACTTACACCCTGCCATTAATGCTTTCTTTGGCAGACAATGACTACTCAATCGAGGGTCCTCTGGGCTGAGCAATCATTTAGCTTTTCTTCTCTTATGAGGTCCTTAGTGCCTTGTTCCAGCTCAATACTCTTTTTATACACCATTATAGTAGCCATAAGTGTGAATTTTATGGGAACCTGCAAACTCATAGTCATAGCTAGAGGTTTCCAGTCACTAATCTTTTCATGCTTTTAAAACCACTAGGACTGAAGCAACTCCTGACATATGCCGGGGCCATAAAAGAACGCTTTTTTCACTTCCAAACCTGCATCAACTGAGAAATCTTTTAAGACTATGTTTGCTAATAGGCCACTAATCCTGAATGTCACTTTATGCAGCCCCAAAGCATAAAGAAAACTCCATAGTTAGTCATATACCTCGTTTAACCTGATTTAAAGACAATCCCAAATACCCCTCTTTCCCCCATAGGTCCACATTTCTTTCCAAACCAGAACAAAAACATTAGCTATTCTGAACTTCAGCAACTCTACAGGATACGCAGATCTTTCAAGAGGAGAATAAATCTATCCAGGTGGAAAAGTAAACTCAGAGTCTCAATTCCTATCTGCCTGTAAACAGGCTAGTTTACATTTCCAAAGCACCTCTCAGTCATTTAAACATTCTGTAATTGTCAAGAAGCAACCCTTGTTGCAGGATACTACCACCAATTCATAGGAAGAGAAACCAAGGCCAGAAAATGGCGTACAAACCCCCCACTACTGAAGACAAAGCCAGTATTATAAAATCTTAATGACTGATTTCTCGTTTCAGCTTGAGATTTAACTAAAGCTTACCTGTTTATGCATTTCTATGTTTAATCCATATGACATTTCATAATACTGTAAAGAGAAAAGAATCAGGCATTTCATTAACTCATGTTTTGTAACGCTAAGAACGTACATTTGCTAATATTACATGAAAAGGGAAAAAGTCTAATCTTTGATACCTACCATCACATAGTGCCTCTGCATTTCTGTCTTTTCACTTGCCAGTTTCTCACATTCCAATTTAAGGCTACGAAAACAAAACAGGCAACTTAATGTAAACATTATGTCACTTGTTTTAACATCTGCCTCACATATTTGCACTTCAAGTAAAAACACGGACCAATTTGGAAAAGCCATAAACTGTCTAGGTAAACACCCAAAAGCTTTGTCCTTGCATTTAAGAGGGAAAAGGAATAAGGTGAACAGTGCAAGGTATCCATTCAGCTCCTCTTCTTTTTCTTCTTGGTGCATACCTGGGCGGATGCCAAGAATGAGAAATCTGTCAAAACCTCTGATGTTCCCAGAAGACTGACTCCTCCTCAGGGTCATCTGCTCACTCCTACTTCTCTGCATAGAAGTTTGCTTCTCTGGACTCCACTAAAACCTGGCCTTTGCACAATCTTCAGGCTCAGACATAGGCTAGTCTACCTTTGCCAACTCAGTCTCTGGGTTTGAAAATTGTTCCTGTGAAGTTACTTCTACAATTGTTAGTCCTTTTTAAAACCTTTTAAATTGTCGGTTTTTAAATCCCTGCCAAAATATGGCAAGTAGCTACTGCAATTAAGTGGGTTGAAGTCCTCCCTGCTTGTAAATGGTGTGGGCAGGTACGCCTCAAGCTCTAGAGAGTATTATCTTCAAGTAGACAAAAGGTTAATAATCAGAAAGCCTCCGCCAAAATAAGAAAATTCACACTCAAATATCTGTGCTTTTTCTTAAGCATGACAAAAATAAAAACTGTCATTACACAGTTATTTCTTAGCTCTAATAAGCTAAGATTTCAAAGGAGCAAAGGAAGAAACTAACGTTTCGCAAAGTCCACTAGACAGACAGGGTACTTTACTCATAGTTTTCATTTATAAATCTTTTTAAGTAGGTGTTATTAGATGAAGAAACTAAAGCTGAGATGAATGTAAATGTGACTCCAATCCCTTGTCCTACCCAAACCAGTCCAGAATGACACCAAAGCAGGTAGCTTTCCCCTACACACTATCACTCCCCTCATCACCACCAATGAAGGGGACAGCGAAAAGCATCTAGCCCTCCATAAAGGACTTTGCCTCAGACAACCCAATTCTCTAGTATGGCAAACAGCGATTTCAACACTGGCTTTGCCTCCCTGAACCCGCACTCCAGTGCTGGGGCATCGCTGGAACGAAGGTTTCAGCTCAGCCTGTTGCAAAATAAATAAATGAAGTGCAAATATTGACGATTCTCATGCAACTCCTAAATAGACGAAAATAGACTCCCTGGAACAGCAGCAAACGCGCAAAAGGGAAACAATGGGAGGAGGTGGAGACAAGAGAAGAGGCGGCCCGGGAAGAGCCAGGAAAGGGGGTAGCGTGAATGACACGTCTTAACTGCGACTCCACACGCCACCGCCTGGACGCAAGCACTAAGTACAGCCGCCGCCGCCACCAGGCTGGGCGCAGAGCGCCACGGGGCTGCCCGTGCGACCACTCGCCCCGCGCGGCCGGACACGCACCTGTGATACTGCGCCTGAAGGAACTGGAATTCCTCTTTAATCCGGTCCAGGGACTCCGGGATAGTAAACTTGAAGGGCTGGCCTGCAGCCTGGTGCGGCGTCTGGGGGCGACCAGCGAGGGGGACGAGGGACGGGATGCGGGCGGATGGATAAAGCAGTAAGCCAGCGGGCAGTGGAGTGGGTGGGACATAAACAAAAAATAAAGTTAGAAGTGGAGGAAAACGCAGTCGGGAACTCGAGTTTGCGCTTCACTTTGGGGAGCGGGAAAGTGGACCCTCCCCCGACCCCCGGCTCCTAAAGGTGGCTCGGAGCCTCTTCTAGCATCCACAGCGGGTCGCGGTGAGTGCGCCCGGGTCACCTGGCTGGAGGGAAAGGGGCTCCCGGGCGGCCGCGGAGAACGAGGCGAGACTGTCTTCGTCGTCGCCGCCCCTTCCCCCCACGGGGACGATAATGACCCCGGGGACTAGAAAAGAAAAACAACTCCCTTACGTTCCCCGTTCCCAGAGTCACCGGGGCCACCTCCAGGCGCGTCGGAACGGGGGCCGCATTGACATGCAAATAAGCGAGACGAGAAACAAAGGGGGGGCGCCCTACTCGCCTCAGGGAAGGGGGAGGATGTGGCTGCGGGAGAGAAACCCCAGCCTCCCCGGACGCACCCTCCCGCCCTGTCTAGACGTCAAGTGGGAAGAAGCCCAGAGAAAAGGATGGAAATTGAGGGCTTCAGCCCACTCCCCACCCCAGGAGGGAAGGGCCCGGGACCTCCGCAGCCTTGCACTCCTGGGGGACAGGGTCTGCCAGAATGTAGCAGCCACCCGTTTACACACGTCAAAAAACCAGCGCCCCCCCCATCACTACCCTGCCCCCCATGAGCCCCTCGGCCGCGCCTCACCGGGTGCCGGCTCTGCGGGAACATCGCTCTGGCGGCGGCCGCAGCTCTGTTCCCGGGCAACTCAATTCTCCGCTCAATTTCCAACTTTAATCCCGCCGAGGAAAATTAAGCCGGGAAGCCAGGCAGAAACGGGGAGCGCGGGGGACGCGCTGGCCACGCACGCAGGCGCGCTCGGCGGGGCGCACCGGCCACTCGGCGCCCGGCTGCTCCTGCTCCCGCCGGTGCGGGCTCCCGCGCTCAGGGCCACATCGCGGGGCGCCCCGGGCACCAGACTCGGCGCGGCGACGCCGGCGCCCAGGAAGACGGCGCGGGGGCTGCGCTCCAAGCCGCGGCCTCGGCCGCCCGGGCGGGGAGGTGGGGGTGACTCCGGCCGCGCTCCCCTCCGAGATCCGCGTGCGCGTCGCCGTCCCGAGCAAACAGATCCAAGCGGGCCGCCTTCCTTCGCTTTTCTCCCGATCCGCCTCCTCCGAGTTTTCCCCGCGGCGCCGGCCGCGGGCGAGGTGCAGGTGGCGCGACGCCCACGGCTAACCCACAAAAACAAACCTGACGCCGTTCGAGGCCGACCCCTGAGGGGCCGGGCAGCGCCTTGGGCCGAGCGCTCGCGGGGCCCCGGGAGGCGGCGAGAGCGTGGTCCGGGCCGCGATGGAGGCTCCGCGCCCGGCGCTCCGCAGCCTCAGCGGGAGCCGAGGAGCGCGGGATGACGCCGAGGCGAGGAAAGTGCGGAGGGCGCGCCGGGAGGCGGCTCGGCACGCCCCGCGCCACCGGTACTCGGTGTTCTCGGCGCTTGCACAAACCTTCCTGGCCCGACGGGGCTAATCGGCGGAGGGCAGTCCCGTAGCCGCACGCCGCTCCTCCAGCCCGGGGCGCATCCGGGCGCCGCGCCCCGCGCGCACTCGCCCCGCACGACCGCCCCGGCCGCCTTGGACCCTTCCTCCGAGCCCCTTCCTCGGTCCTCTTTCTTTCCTCCCCTTCGTCTGCCTCTCCGCGAAGGGCGCTCCAGCCCGCTGCAAAGTTCTCTCACGACCCGGGGGACGACATCCACGAGATGGTGGGGAGAGGAGCAAGAGTGCACTCCGCCGCTCGGCCTCCCTCCCCGGCGGGCAAACTCCGCGGGCGAGTCCGGAATAGTCGCGGCGGCGGCGGCCGGCGGGGTTTAAGTCGCCGCGGGCCGACAGAGGTCCGGGCTGGTGGCGCGGGTCCCGCCCGGCCGTGAGAGGGTGGGGTGGCGCAATCGGCTGCCTCGGGGACGCGGGGCACAGGGTATCCGCTGCTGCTGCTGCTCCTGCAGCCGCCGCTCCCGCCGCCGCCACCCGCGCCTCTCGCGCCGGTTACATTAACACGCGGTTTCACACTCCAGAGCTAACCAGCGCGGGCCCCGCCCAGCCCGACGCGGGCGGGGGGCGCGAGTGCGGAGCCGGCGGGGGCCGTGGGCCGAGGCGCGCGGGGGGGGGGGGGCACGGGGAGGCCCGCGTCAGCCAATCGCGTGCGCTGCGCCCAACGTGGGGTGTTGACGTGACGCCTCCCCGGAGCCTATGGCAGCGCAGCACCGGACGGGCCGTTTCCCCCCCTCCTCTCCCACCCCACTCGCTTCCATCTCCGCTGTCTCCCCCGTCTCGCCTCCCACCCCACCCCCACCACTCCTCCGCCAGCCGCGTCCTCCCGGGCTCGGTGAGGCACTGTTCCTGGAGGAGCCGCGGGACGCCGAAACCAGCCAATGGGAAGCGGCGTGCCGCGGAGATTGGCACCGTGGATGGGAAGGTCGGTGGGAAGGAGAGCGGCGGGCCCGGGCTGTCAATCAAAGTAACGTGGGGCTGGCGAGGGAGCGCGCGGATGCGCGCGGGCGGGAGGGACCGACCGGCGAGCGTGCAGTCGCGGAAGGTGGGGGCTCGAGTTTGCAAAATCCTGCCACTTGTTCACTTTTCCCTTTCATGAAAATTCTCAGATCTCAGTGAAACTAACTCATAGACTAACAGAGTAGTTTCTTAAAGGGGGGAGGGGGCTTTTTTGGTAGTTCGAGCCGAATGCTTCTTTCGGTGCTGACCCCTTGTTTGATGCTACCCCTGAAAGTGAGGTCCCATTCAAAAATTTCTCTGAGGTTTGTTTTCCCTTGAGCTGCCTTTTCGCGGATGCACAAGAAGGAGTGGACTGTGCTCTTGGTGGAAAATGCATAAGTGGGCAACGTATTGGCTGGTGTACGTACGCCAGCCGCGTAAGACTAGGCTTTTAATGCCTACACCCCCTCTGCACCCAAGGTGGTAGGATTTGGGTTTTATTGAAGGATTTCAACCCACTTTGCAATAAGTTCGGCCTGCCTTCGTTTGGCGGGAAGGATACCCAAGGTGCTGCCAGGGTCAGGCACGCGTGCCCCAGTCGCAGATGCGATGCTTTGCCCGCGGCGCGAAATTTCAGGTCCTTGTCTTAAAAGTCTGGATTTCGCTGTGTAGGGGGGTAGAGGGCTGCTGAGAGCCTTAGGGGCCTCTGAGCAGCATGACCGCGAGTCTGTTTCCAATTCCTGGAAACAAAGGGAGACAATGGGATAAACCAGCATTGAGACCTGAAAAACCTGTCCTGCCCACCCCACCCCCATAGTTTGGGTGGTACCTCAGGCAGAGCTGCGTAAGGAGCTAGATGGGAAGCGTTGGGTAAATGACATGGCTAACATTCTTATGGGTCGGACCTTGACTTAAAAGACATTTTGAGATCTTAAATAAACGGGGCATACTGTGTAAGTCTTCAGTTTCTGTTTCTCTAAATACACCACACAGCAGAAAGCCTTCAATATTGCCGCTTTTATACTTTTGTTTAAACAACAGTTCAGTTGAGCTGTTTCCACATGATTGGTGAATGACTAATGCTCTTTTAGGCGAATGGTGGTGAATTCTTCCATGAGAGGACACATCTTTGACAAGCGTTCATCTTATATTGGCAGCTACTTAACAAGTTTTTGGTATTAACCTCCACTTTTCCCATTATTTTACTTTCAAGAGACTTACGGAGAGGCACTTATTTAAACAGAAATATATGCTATTTGAAGATTTGCTTTTACAGAGATCTTTTTCTTGAAATATTAAAAGAATCATTTTAGATAATGTATTTCACTGTGGGAGTCTGTTAAATATGTATGATATTGATTTGTCTATAATTGCATCAATCCCAAATATCAATTATAAATGAAAAATTAAAGGGGTGATTTTAGTCAGTCTGTACAAGGCGATAGTAATTTCTTAAACAAGTTCGGCATTGTGGCTTTGCAGTGTTCTCATTAAGTAGGATGGGGAAAGGCTTATATTAGTCATTATGCTATCACAGAGAATGAAAAGGAAGGAAGCACTGACCCTCTTTCCTTGGTTAAGTTTGGTCACGACAAGAGCAGGCTTGCTCCTCCGCGTACGGGACTGTTTTGAAATTACGTGATCCATGGGCAACTCAGCTTTGTCCTCTGGCAGCCTCTGTTCCTTGAAATCTTCATCTAGTAATTGGGCCACGTATGCCAGTCTGTGGTCAGTTCATCCCATAATCAACTCCAGGACTGTGTAGAAAGTGCTTGGATGCCACAAATGATGCCCGGGGGTGCCAGGACAAGTGGGGCCACTGAGACTTCTCCCTGGGTTACCCAAGCTTTACTTTGATTTACGGGCACACGTGGGTAATTAAGTTTAAACTGAGAAATTAAAACGGTATATGTCGAGACAGGAGCTAAAGTGTTGCTACTTCTCCTCTTCTCTCCCCTCCCTATCCTCTTCAAAATCAGTTCTAACACATTGTCTTTAAATGTTCTCTAATACAACTTTTCACAGCCAACATCTACTCACCGTATTTCCCATTTGCCATGGATAAAAACTGGAAATACTCTTAACTAGTGCTTTCTTCCCAGCAGAGTTTGAAACACTAGGCCTTCTGATTTCCCTATAATGTAGTATCTGGAGCAAAGACAGAATGATGATTTTAAAATTGCAAGGCCTTTAATTGTGTGCATAAAGACAGTTGGTTTTCAATGGTTTCTTTCTCATACAGCGCATCCTCCTTGAGAGAGGGAGAAGGCTGGGTCCCTTTTCAAGGTCATATTTTCTCTATGATTGTCATGCTGTAATAATTATACTACAAAACTCTCATCAAACTGCATTACAAATGATGGTGTTTAAACAATCAAGTAGCTTTAATCTTATGTTTTAAATAAATATATGTGCAGATTGCCTACAGCCTGTTTAAAAGAAAATAGTCCTACTCATGAAATCTATAATTTTGGTCTTCTATTTAAAGTCTGTTAACCATAATCTTCTTTACCTTTAAGATATTCATATGTTAATGATGTTTTTACATGAAATAATATTAAGTACTCTGCTTCTATAGGAAATTGTCTCTGAAAAAAGTTCCCTTTTTATCTTCTGCAAAAGAAAGGAAAAGATTGCCAGATTGTTTATTTTATCATTGATGCATATGTGGGTATATTTCCATTCATGTGTTGTTGACTATCAAATTTTCAATCAGCAATAGCAGAAGTAATTACAAAAACTAGATGTCACATATAATATAGGTACTAGACACAATCAGAAAAATAATGGATGCTGGTCATGGAAATTATGCATCTTTTAAATCTATTTTTTATTTGAAATAATAATGTTAATTTTTAAAAGATCACTTTAGTCATTTTCTTTTGCTTTTAGCTGTGAGTTATTGCTTATGCATTTCCTCACTGGACTTTTTTAACCTGGGAATTTTCTTAAACCTAAGAATGTAGGGTCCAGAAGAAATTTTCCTAGCATTGCTTTATAACCTTTTCCCCCCATCCCTTTACCAAAGAAAAGGGCAGGATAGGTGTGGGGAGTGAAAGGGAGAAAGCAGAGAAGGAAAAAAAAAAAATCGGTAGCAGATCCATGCAGCAGTAAAACCTCAAATAAAATCACATCCAAAGAATCTCTTGTGGTTTCACACAATATGGTAAAATTAGAGATTGCAGGAAACCAACTAAATTAAACTGGGAGCATTTGAAGAGAAACGAGCAGACTTTATGAAAATGACACATTGACCGACCGGTATGCTTTTTTATCAACAATTTCTTTGTTAAGATGCAGATCAAAGGAACCTGCATATGTTTTCATTTTGTTCTAACTAGAAAATTACATCCAGATGTTTAATAGGCATTTGGTTGGTTTTCCAGCATTGATTAGATATGTTGGTTCTGTTTGCTTACAAGTGTAGCCGGATCATTAGCTAATGCAAAGAAATGTTTGCTGTGAGTTGCTAATTAGGGCTTTTGGAAACCCTCCATGCTCAAGAACAATTTGTACAGTGGCCCGAAGAACTTGTGGGAGTGGGGAAGTTGTTTTCCCTTCTCCTTGGGGTGGAGAGAAGCAGACAGTCCCACTCCCTAATCCCCCTTTGCTTGTGGGGATTTCGATGCTATCCCTGAGGACTGGAGTGCAAATAAATTAGGCAGAGACCACACAGGCGCTCCCAAACACGGAGATAAATGTGCTCTTTCTGGAACCACCACCACGCTGTCTTTGGGGGAGAGGGGAGCGAACATCTAAAGCGCTGAACATTAACATGTGGGAAGATGCTTGATGCTAATGTTATCAAATACACAGCCTTTTTAAGTATACTTTAGAGACAGATGGGAAAGCCCTTTATGATAAACGAGTGTACTTGAATTCATTACTGTAGTACTTATAATTAAAAATGTCTCCTTTGCAATTTCAGTACTTTTACAGGGTACAGGAGACCAAGCTTGCGAAGGGAAAGGCTGGGACTAGTGAGAGGAGTGAGGGAGCTGAATTTTGGAAAGGAGGATGAGCCTGGGAGGAAATGCAGTGTTTACTTTCACAGCCTGCCCATTTGTTTACCTTGTTAAAGCCCCAAAACTTGTAGGAGATTAGCCATTCACACGATATTCAAATAAACTGTTTGAGAATTTGAGGCACCAGGCGGATAAACTTCTTAGCTGGCCAATCACATTTTAAAAAACACTCAGCCTGCAGAAGAACACCACCTCAGCCGGGGCTAACTTTTGTTTATTTAAGTCTGTATTTCTAGAGAGGTCTCAGTCCAAAATAGCCTGTGTTTATAAGCCGTCACAGAAGTGCAGACACAAATGCCATTGTAGCATGTTCTTCTGCACATGCATGCCTCTTCTAGGCCTGTTTCCATCTTGTGCACATGTATGGCACACTCCTATGTGTTAATGGAGGCTGATGCATTTGGGATTTTCACACCAATAGAATAGATTCATGATTAGTTTTTCTTGAAATAGTTCAAGAGAGAGCCTTTCTGTGAGAAGTTTCCAAGTCCACTAGGAGGATGCCCTTGAAAAGCAAGGACAGTATTTGGGGGCAAGATCAGATACTTCCGGGAGCTCAGACCATAATAATGGGTCTCAGTGAAGTTAGCCACCTCCACCCCCCGCTTTTTAGCCCAGACTTTTAATCAGACTTTCTCAAGTCTGATAAAAGTTGGGATAATTCACTTTTTTATTCTTTCAGTTTAGCATTTAGCTCAACAGAAGCTGAAGGGCATTTGGTAGACAAAAGAAAAAAGTAGTTAAAGGAAGCACCTTTGATGCCCCTTCGTACATGTTGGAATAACAAGAGCAGAGCCACCTTGCTGCAGGCCCTGAGCTTGCTAGGAAATCAACATTAAACCAGACACCTTTCCTTTGACCTTAAAAGCTTATGCTTTGGCAGTATCGTTTAAATAACTTTTCCTCCCGAAGCTAGCAATTTCTTTGGAGGGTTAAGGCTTGAGTTGAGCTAATCTCTGATCTCTGTGTGTTCTTCATAGTTGAAGGCAGGTGAGCTCGGGGATGGGAAAGAGGCTAGAAGGGAAGTGTATATTCCAGATACCTTCAGGCGCCCTGGAATGGAAATCTAGGCCTAGATGAACACGTTAAGTGACACAGATACAGAATGTTGGGACATTCTATAGAGCTGGCCTGGGCTCTTTAAAAAGTCAGTGTCATGAGAGGGGAAAAAACATGAGGACTATTCCCTAAAAACAAAGAACGATGCAAATCTTTATGGGCTTCTGGTTCAAAAAAACCCAGCAACTATGAAAGATGTTCCTGGGCAGTTTTCATGGGGACTGGATGTAGGTAATATGGAATTAGGGTTAATTTTTTTGATGTAGGACTATTGTGGTTGTATAGGAGGATGTTCCTCTGAGAAGAGGCCTGGTGAAGCATGCACCTTCAGACAATGTCTGCAGCTGCGAATAAAAAGCCTGTGGGGAGAAAGAGAAAGCAAATTTGGCAAAAAGTCTACAGTTGTAGAATTTAGGGATAGAGTTTGCAGCTATGCATTTTACTATAAAGTTCACTCACAACTTTTCTGTATGTTTGAAATTTTTCGTGATAAAAAATCTGGGAAAACAATTTTAGGTTCATTGTCTACATCTTTTTCTTCAGATGTTAAATGGAAATTCTCTTCATAGTTAAAAGATTGGCTTATGATGTTTCTAGTTTTAAAACCACGAAAAAAGTGGTGATCTTATTTTTTTTCTTATCACAGAAAAGCTGTTGTACTGATAACTCAAGTATTACCCACTGTTTTTGCTCTGGATCTTTTACTTCTTATTCTATTATTTATGCTGTTTTATTTTTGTTTGTTCTGCAGTCTCAAACATCCCTTAGCTATAATTAGTATAAAATGGAAATCTGTAAATAAATTAGGGCGTTACATTAGCAATCCTCTAATGGGTCGTTTTTGTGGACCGTCAAGCTCAGAATCACCAGAAAATCTACTATAGATATATAGCAATAAAGAAGAAAACTTTATAGATTAAGAGTAAGATAGTAGCAAATAAATTTTATTTTAATTTCTTAATTCCCATTATAAATAGTTGTTCTGCTGGCCTTTTCATCACTGGAGCCTAGCAGTGAAATTTATAAACTGTTAGTTTGATTTTGAAATTTCCTTGATATTTTGAAATATAATGCTGAAGCAGATGATTGCTCTGTGCACTGAGCTTTAAATATTAATCTTGAAAATAGCAGTAAATCTTGGACGCTGACGCAATGCTCATCTAGAATCACAGGCACATATTTATGATGTGCTAATAAATAAATAGTTTTCCAGAAAAGTCGTGAGAAATGACAAGGCATAATCTGAGAGTTGACAGTTGGAATGCCCCATCCATCATTTTTTTTCTTTAATGGTAGCTATTTGGCGTGATTTTTTTTTTCCTATCACCATTATGTTTATTGAAAGGAAAAATTTCTGTGACAGTGGTAAGCAGACTCTGGGTTATGTGTGAACAGATTAAACCCACAACTTCCAGTGAAAAACTTCAATGCCTCAAGGGGAGGCAAATGCAAAAATACCAGGAAACCAGGACTTCTCACACACAGTGACTAAACAGTCCATCCAGTATTTCTAGCCACCATCCACATAAGCAATGATTATGTAAAATGAAAATGATTAAAAGAAGAACTGCTTCACCTTGACAGAAAAAGCCTCGAGGGGACAGAGTTACTGGTCTGGTTTCCCCCATTCACAGCCTCCACACTTCAGAAGAACTGGCAAGCTACAATCGGCACTTGAAAAAGTGTTACAAAACACTAACAAGTGTTAGAGAAAGGTTGATTAATGTAAACAGCCTGCCTCAAGGAATAACACCTTTCTTAAGAAAACTAGTTTTCCGATTAGCATTTCTATGGAGACAAGTATCTTCAGGTAACTCCAGGGAGTGTTTCAAGAAATTATTTGCCTTTGCTGGAAAGGAGGGGTGTTATCATATCTACATCTTTAATTTCTGAAAATTTGAAAAGGAAAATTTGATAGGTTAAAAAGTCAGTAGCCTTAAAAAGGGAGGAAATCCTGATATATGCTGTAACACGGACAAACCTGGAGGACATTATGCTAAGTGAAATAAGCCAGACACGAACAGACAAATAGTGTATGATTCCATTTATGTGAAGTACCTAGAGGAAGCAAATTCATAAAGATTTGAGGTTATCAGGGGTTGGGGAGAGGAAAGAGTGGGGCATTATTGCTTAATAGGTACAAGGTCGCAGTTTTGCAAGATGGAAAGAGTGCTATGAATGGATGGTGGTGAAGGCACCACAACAGTGTGATTGTACTTAATGACACTGAACTGTGCATTTAAAAATAGTTAAGATGAGGGCCAGCCCAGTGGCTTATCCGTTAAGTTCTCTCGCTCCACTTTGGTGGCGTCCTGGGGTTCGCAGGTTCAGATCCCCGGTGCGGACCGACGCATTGCTTATTAAGCCATGCTGCGGCCATGTCCGGTGTAAAGTAGAGGAAGATGGGCACGGATGTTAGCCCAGGGCCAATCTTCCTCAGCAAAAAGAGGAGGATTGGCAACGGATGTTAGCTCAGGACTAGTCCTCCTCAAAAAAAAAAAATGGTTAAGATGATAAATTTTATGTTATGTGTATGTTACCAGTGGGTTTTTTTTTTACGTCAATAGGATTCTTTTTTTTTTTTGGTCTTGCACCAGTTTTGTTACCGAGCCCTAAAGTACGGGTGATCCACAAGTGTGTCCTTTTGCCGGGAACTGCT
Organism: Ceratotherium simum simum; assembly: GCF_057802395.1. Lineage (NCBI taxonomy): Eukaryota > Metazoa > Chordata > Mammalia > Perissodactyla > Rhinocerotidae > Ceratotherium > Ceratotherium simum. The sequence goes on along the minus strand of NC_141919.1, from coordinate 10,129,641 downwards.
TGAGGCAATAGAATAACAGAGCAGAAACTTGATTCATTGATCAAGGAATGGAGGAGACAGAGCTCGGCTCTAAAACACGTTCTCCTCAAAGGCAAGGTGAGCAGGTTCTTATGGGATGTGAAGGGGGAGGGGTCTCCACGTGATCGCTCAGGGTGGGGGCATTTGGGGCCCGCGCAGATCTTCCCTTCTTGTACGCAAGTTTTGCCACGTTTCTTTTTGCGCAGGGCACCCCATCGCCATCTTGGACCTTTCTGGTTTGGACTGGTTCTGAGTTTTGGCCATCTGGCAATGTTCTCCCTTGATTCCTATAAAGAAGTACAACTTAAAAACGTTGGCGGCCGGCCTGGTTGCATAGTGGTTAAGTTTGCATGCTCCGCTTCGTTGGCCGTGGTTCACAGGTTCGAATCCTGGGCATGGACCAGCGCACCACTCATCAAGCCACGCTGTGGCAGCGCACCATGTACAAAACAGGGGAAGATGGGCACAGATGTTAGCTCAGGGCAGTCTTCCTCACCAAAAAAAACAAAAGAACAAAGCATTAGACGTGGAAAATGTTTTAGGGACTTCTGGGTGACATTTTTACAGTGGATTCTTATCTATTCATTTCCTAAATTTGTGCTTACCATTGTTTGTTTATTGAGCACTTACTCTGTGTCAGACACTGTTCTGAGTGCTTTACTTGTTTGTATTACCTCATTTGACTCTCACATCATTTCTATTAGGCAAGTACTATTATCTTCCCTCGTTTTCTGACAAGAAACCTGAGGCCCAGTACTTTCCCAACGTCACACTCGGGAGAGCTGTGTTTTGAGCCCTGGCACTCCAGAGAGCTCACCAGCAGCCACTAGCCCCTGCTGAGTACTTAGTTACTGTTCAGGGTGCTGTTTCTCACTGCTGTTACTAGATCACATCCCTCATTGATCTGATAAAAAACATTTATATGTATTTTGCCCACAAGAAGGGTAGAATTTCTTTTGGTACTTTTGAGGTGAGATGATACTTGAAGAATTTATATTCCTGCAAACAGAGCTAACAGCTGCCCCAGGGCTCTGGAATTGTGTCCGCCAGCAGAGAAATGCAGCCACCTTGAGTTGTGTGCTTTCTGGTAGTGGGCCAATCCATACCCGGAATTGCAGTTCAGCAAATAAAGGTGGGCTCAGTAGCCAGCTGCAGCAGAAGAATGAGGGAGACTGCAAGTCTTCATTTCAACTAGGGCAGCAAAGCAGCTGTCCTTATTTACCACTTTGCAGATGATGAAGTTAAATAAATAAATAAATAAATAAATAAATAAATAAATAAATAAATAAATAAATAAATCAGTCCTGTGATTACTAATGGTTTGGGATGTCCTGATGACAGTAGACGTGTAGTCTGGGTGCTGATAACATGTTTGGAAACGTTTGACCTGTTGAGTGTAAATGGATTTGTTTCTATCCTCCAAAGCCCTCTTAAAATCAATGGCTTTCAAATATCTTTGACCATGAACCATACTAAGAAATACATTTTTTAAATCTCAGTCCAGCTCTCTCTCTTCCTCGTACACACACAGGTCACATACACAGATTGCAACACACAATTTAAAAACACTGCTTTAAGTTATGCTATTGTATTAGTCAGGGTTCTCCAGAGAAACTGAACCAATCTGTCTTAAAGTTATGAAGTAGACTTGTGTTGCCATTTTTCATGAATATGGTTTTGGGGTTAATAACTTTCAATAAGCCTATCTCCAATAGGAGATACATGGAGAGAGACACTTATTATAGGAATTGGCTCACGAGGTCATGGAGGCCACAGAGGCTCACAGTTTGCCATCTGCAAGCTGGAGAACCAGGAAAGCCCATTGTGTAATTCAGTCCAAGTCCGAAGGCCTGAGAACCAAGGAGCTTGACATCCCAGCTGGAGAAGAGAGGAGAATTCACCCCTCTTCCTCCTTTTTGTTCTGTTTGGGGGGGCCCCAACAGATTGGATGATGCCCACAGCATTGGTAAGGGAGATCTTGACTCAGTCTCCTGACTCAAATGCTAATCTCTGGAAACACACCCACAGACACGCCCAGAAATAATGTTTTACCAGCTATCTGAGCATCCCTTAGCCCAATCAAGTTGACACATAAAATGAACTATCATAGCTATAGAATTTTTCAATTCGATTATTAATACCTCTGGCTTATTGAAAGTTATTAACCCCAAAACCATATTCATGAAAAATGGCAACACAAGTCTACTTCATAACTTTAAGACAGATTGTTCTTTCCTTTACACTTTTTTCAGTGATAAATCATAATGCCTACCTTAAAGGAAGTTACAGTCTAAGTTCCAAATCAGTAGGATTCAAAGCTCCTCCAAGAATTTCCTGCATAATTCTTTTGTCACTCCCTTGTCTGCTGGCCCTTTTCTGCCTCCAGTTTCCATCTTCCCTCTCAGGATCCCCATCCCATCCCCCACATCCCGTGGCATCCCTCATCAGCCTCCCTCCCACACACAGACCCCGGCTTAGATTGGAGTAACAAAAAAAGTACCAGGCTCAGAGACAGATGGTCCAGAGATGGAATTCCTATCTGTCTCTTACTATATGACCTTTGGCAACCCACTTCCCCTTTGTGGGCATCAGTTTCCTCACCTATAATATTAGGATAATAGCACAGGTCTCTCAAGGTGGTTGTTGAATGGAAAGAGATGAGCTGAGATAACATAGTGTAGTACTTAACACAGTGGCTGGCCCTGACAACCTTGTTCCCTTTCCTTTTTTTGCCTGGGGCTTGATGAAGGCCCTACCCTAGGTCACCAGGAGCTGGGGAAGGACCACCCCTGCTGCTCTGCATCTGGAAAATCAAATGGCAGCGTGGATTCGGAAAGTATTTTCTATGGAACTCTAGTCCAATCATGGCTCAGTCCTCTGGGGCTCAAGACGTACATCGTGGTGTTCTCAGGGACAGGATAAATGGATCTCCAGAAGAGGCAGGAGCCACTGACCTGGAATGCCCTTCACCCCCCACCCACTCATAGGCTGTTTCACACTCAGGAAAGAAACAACACTAGTACACATATCTTTTTGGAAGTAAAAATGCAATTTGGGGTGGGAGAGTATGAAAACAAATAATGAAGAACATACAACAGCTATCTTTGGTGGCTAAATGCCCTGAGTTACCCATTTAGATAATATAATAAGAAAAAAAGGTGGCTAACCAGCGAGAGGTTAATGGAATTAGGTCTCGAATATGCTCTTCTTGAATGTCATGCCATCTCACCCAATGAGTATGAAGCTGTGCATTGGAAAGACCTTGAGAAACACATACAGAAATTAGATAGTCAATTAGATATTAACTGAACTCTTTTTAGGAATGTGATCCGGTCTAGGATTGTTTTTCAACTGGGAACTTCCAGGTTCCTTCCCGTGACTTTCCTTTTGCATCATCTATTTTATCAGCTATGGCCAAGGTCTCTCAAATCTGTGAATAAGGTTTAGTGAGAATTGATGTGCCCTGGCAAAATCAGAATCCTCATGGCTGTGGGTTGCTGTTCTGAGGTAGAAGTCAAACTCAATTATCTTTAAACTCAACAATTCTCTGTCTACCGAGAGACTCTTTAGGACCTCTTCTGTGTGTCTTTTTTCATTTGAAATCGTTTGTTTGAAATCAGGCCTACTTTAAAAAGACGAAAAAAATTGAAATACAAAACCTCCATTGATGAGGGAGAGAAAAAGAGAAGGGATTTTTCTCTCTAGATTTGGCTTTTTCCAGTAAGGAAAAATTAGACCATCAGGTAAACAATCTTGGCTACTCAGAACAGGCTTTAAAAAAAAAAACTCATGATTTATAAAACATAGTATGCTTAGCGTTGCTGTATACATAGACCAGTTCTGTCAGCTTTTACATTGTGTTAGTCCCCTCCCCCACTACAGCCATTTAAGGAAAAGTTCTATTTGGGAAGATAGAACAAAGCCTGTCTTTATGCTGTGACCAGAGCCCAGCCCCCAGGGTTGGAGTAGGGAAGAGGAAGGAATAGTGAACAAGGAGGAGAAGGTGGTACTTAGTTCTTCTTAAATGTCACTCGATAAGAATTCCTTCAGTGTCGAATGGGGAGGCATATCTAGAATTTGCAGTCTGTCAACTGTTATCCAAAGTCTTCAAACAAATCCTTGGAAACACACCCCTCTATTTCAATAAGCATGTTTGCATAATAATACATTAGCAGGCGTTAGAACCAACTTGGACTAGAAGGTCCACAATTGCACTGGGCTAGAATTAGGAGATTCTTTTCTAGGAATGAAGTATTCTCATTTCCATCATCCTTTTGGGTTGAGTATAGAAGCCAAGATGGTTTGGGGGAAAGGTTGGGTAGGGGGGTGTTGGTTGTGTTTAGAAGAGACGTTAATGTTGGGAATTTTTATTTCCAGTGCAAATGTTCTTTCTGTGAATCTCAATGATTCACATTTCTTGAAAAACGTTCTGATAGGATACAGCATAATTCTACAGTCTCAACACGACACCCAGTAAGAATCTCAAGCTGGATTTAGTTTCACTGAGTTTAGCTCAGTGGTCTGTGCAGAAACAAAAGCAACAGTTCTTCCATATGTAAAAGGAATCAATAGGGAAACAGCCTCTTCAAATATTGACTTTAGGACCCAGAAAATGACAAATCGTTTGCAATTTGCTAGTGGTGGCCTCCAGCACGCCTTTAAATTGCATGGAATTTCTTTGGTGAAGCGGGTTTTTTTCCAGCCACAACAACTCTTTTAGGGCTAACGCCTGACTCATGAAGCTATAGCTGTAGACCTGACACTCTCTGTCTAGAATGCATTCATTCACCTGAGCTGTTGGTCCTTAGTAGGTGGACATTTTCTTTTTCTTTTTTTCTTTTTTTCGTTATTTATTTATTTATTTATTTATTTATTTATTTATTTATTTATTTATTTGTGAGGAAGATCAGCCCTGAGCTAACACCTGCCAATCCTCTTCGTTTTTTTTTTTTTTTTTTTTTTTGCTGAGGAAGACTGGCCCTGGGCTAACATCTGTGCCCATCTTCCTCCACTTTATATGGGACGCCACTGCAGCATGGCTTGACAAACGGTGCATCGGTGCACGCCGGGATCTGAACCGGCAAACCCCGGGCACTTAACCACTTGCGTAGGTGGACATTTTCTAATCCCTTACTCATTAAGACTTAGCTGCTCCATGTCTCATTTTGGGGCTGGTTAATAGAGCTTAAAAGTTTTGAGGTGGGCCGGCCCCGTGGCTTAGCGGTTAAGTGCGTGCGCTCCGCTACTGGTGGCCTGAGTTCGGATCCTGGGCGCACACAGTCGCACCGCTTGTCCGGCCATGCTGAGGCGGCGTCCCACATACAGCAACTGGCAGGATGTGCAACTATAACATACAGCTATCTACTGGGGCTTTTGGGAGAAAAAGGGGAAAAAAAATAAAAAAGAAAAGAAAAATAAAAGAAAATTGTTTCAAATAATTAAAAAAAAAAAAAAGTTTTGAGGCGTAATCCATTCCAGATAACAAGTTATTAACTAATGTGTTTATCTGCATATACCAAAAATATAGTTCTCTTCTAGGCATTGAGAACATCAGGAACTATATAAAAGTTAATTCATCTTTCGGAGAGCATGCAGTATAACCAGGAAATCAAAATTTATACTTTAAGTCATGAGTAATAGTAAAAAAACTCTAAGACAGTACATGCTAACATCAAATGTGTGTTACATTCAAGGAGCCCTGTAAGAATTAGTGGAGCCGTGTGCCTAGAGATGGCGTCATGAAGGCCTTCAAGACTTCACCAAGGGACTCGGATTCGTTCAGGTGGCACTGAGCCTTGATGCTATGCTTTTGGTAGGGCAAAACCAAATGCTGACATATTTCATTCACTCATACAAATAAAGACTAATTTTACCCACAGAAAATGGCTCTTATATCTATGCAGTCTAAAATATCATGAATACATCTTCATGAAAATTAATCTGGCCATTAAGTTAGGCCTGGACAACTGTTTCTGAGCTTTTCCAATAATATTTGTTTTCTGCTCATTAATTCCTTCCAAATACTCATTAGCACTGAAGGTGTAAAAACTTACGGGATAAAAATTTAAATTTAAGAAATCTGTCCATTACCTTAATTTGATCTGCAGTTAGTGGAGAACGGGGGCAGGGAAGGCTGTCATTGTTCAATTTTAACAATAAATTACTTTGGCCCAGCTCCTGAAACACATCCCCTGAAGCATAGTTTGGGGATCATTTTCAAACTATAGGAGTGGTCAGAGGGGGAATTTCAGGTACTGTTCAGGCAGATTGAAGGAAGATGCCTTTTGGCACCTTGATAGTCATTGTCGTCGTCGTCATCATCATCATTATTTTCTAACCATTGTTCCTGAGTTCACTGCTCTTAGTACTTTACGTATGGATTCATTTATTCCTCACAATGACTTTGAAGTCAGTACTAGTATCACTTCTGTTGATGGTTCACTTTTTGTTTGTTTATTGCGGTAACATTGGGTTATAACATTGTATAAATGTCAGGTGTACATCATTATACTTGTGTTTTTGCGTGGTTTACATTATGTTCTCATGTTCACCACCCAAATACTAATTACAATCCGTCACCACACACATGTGCCTAATTATCCTCATTTTATGTGTCAACTTGACATGGCCCAGAGATGCCCAGATAGCTGGTAAAATGTTATTTCTAGGTGTGTCGTTTGCAGTGCGCGTGCGTGTGTGTGTGTGTGTGTGTGTGTGTGTGTGGCAGGGGGTGGGGTGGTGTCAGGAGGGAATTAGCATTTGAATCAGTAGACTGTGTAAAGAAGTAAAGAAGACTACCCTCACCAGTGCAGGTGGGCATCATCCAATCCACTAAGGGCTGGAATAGAACAAAAAGGTAGAGGAAGGGCGGATTGGCTCTCTTGCTTGAGCTGAGACATCCATCTTCTGCTCCCCCTGACAGCGCCCCTGCTTCTTGGGCCTTCAGACTGGGACTGGGATTTGCACCGTGGCCTCGCCTACTTGCTTCTTGGGTCTTCGGCTTCAGAAGTTATGCCATCAGCTTCCCTGGTTCTCAGGCCTTTGGACTCAGACTGAACTACACCCTGGCTTTCCTGGGCCTCCAGCTTGCAGACGGAAGATCATGGGACTTCTCAGCCTTAATCACATGATCTATATATCATTCCTGTAGGTCTCCTCATATATATATGTACGTCTTACTGGTTCTGTTTCTCTAGAGACCCCCAACTAATACGCCTCCATTTCACATGTGGCAAAACTGAGGCACAGAGAGTTACTGGCTTGCCCCAGTTCTCACAGCTGGTGAGTGGCAGAGCCGCTCTGCGGTCAGCGTTCTTACCCAGGATGCCTGCTGCCTCTTCGGTAGATTACTGATCACCCCTCTGAGCTAAGGCCTGCCTAACCTCTGAGTTTAACTGAAGGAGCTGGACTTAGAGAAGTCCAGTTGGGAGATGGCTGGAGTTCCTGTGACCCAAGAGCATCAGAAAAGCCCTCAAAGAAGAGATCCCTCTTGAGCTTACAGACAGTAGCGGCGACACAGTAGCGTCATGTTTTTGGACAGGTACAAGATTTGTCAAGACAAATAATGTCTGCTCTGATTCTTGGCTGGCGTCTTTTTCTTCACTTCTAGCCCTTAAGGAATTGGAAACAACTTGTAGAAGGCTCGTTCTTTCCCCGGGCCTCTCGGTCTCGTGTGGATTAGTTTGGGTGGGCATTGTAGGCTCTACTGCAGGGAAGGGAGCATAGACGTGGTTGGAGGGTGAGCCTGGTAGCGCTTCTAGGAGAGGGAATTTCAACTCCCTCTCATCACAGATTCGCTCTAGGAGAGTCCTTTTTGCGCTCACACTTCTGCTGCCTTCCTACCTTCCTCTTGGCCACCTACCTCTCCATCCTCCATTCCCCCAGTATGCTCATCGGGGCCACATTTTTGGTGGGTATCGTCCTTGTTCATTAAAGTTCAGAAACCATGTCCCATCTTTCTCTTTTTCACTTCCTGCCATCCTGAAGGGCCGGGCTAGCCTTCCTGGTACATTCTGAGGATGCTTAGATGAGGTAAACAGAAGTGGGAGGCCTTGCTTCGGAGTTCTGGCCTTGGCTCCATCTTCCTCTACAAATGAACCAGAGATGCAGTGATTTGGCGAGGGAATGGGAGTGGGAACTGGCTATGGACTTGCCCAGGTAATGCTTTCTTCCCTATTTGGCTCTTGTTCAGAGTGTGTCTGTTCTCTGCATCAGCAAAGATCCCTGGAGGACTAGAGAGGGGAGCGACAGGAGCTGTACGTCAGAACTCTTCCCTGAACTTCTAATGTCAGGAGGAGAATGTTGGGTAATACTGCTTTAATATTAGCAACTGACACTAGCCGGGGGAGGAGAGGCAAAGGTATCGAGTCCCTGCAGAGCCCACGAATGGACTGGTTGTACCTTTGTCAATATTGAATCAAGATCCATAAAATATTTCATCTCCTCTAATCCAGTAATCCTGCTGCTGGAACTGTGTCCTGAGGAAACAGTTCACAGTTAAGACAAGATAATTATAAGTATACCTGGTGCTCAGATCTTAGTTTCTAAATACCATTATCCACTAAAAGGTACCAGAGAGCCTGGAGAAATGGCTGATTCAGGTCCGGGGCAGGGAACCTCTCGTTGTCAGAAAGTAAAATGGTGCTGAGAGGAAGAAGAGTTTTGAATGAAGAGGTAGTGAATTCTGCTTTGGATTGAGTTTGAGGCACCTGGCAGATCCACAGCTGGAGATGTTCAGCAGTACTACACAGACGCGGGTGTGGATGTAGATCTGTGTACGTACAGATATAGAGAGACGTGGTGCAGATGGGTAATAGGGCCGAATCGTTCCTTGCAGCACTTTGCACAAAAATTCTCTCAGATGCTTGGTGAAAATGCTTATTTCTGGGTCCCACCTGACGGGACAGGACAACTGCATTTTTAAGCACCTGTCAGTCTAAGAGGTATTTATTTAAAGGATTGTGGGGCTGGCCCGTGGCTTAGCGGTTAAGTGCACGCGCTCTGCTACTGGCGGCCTGGGTTCAGACCCCGGGCGCGCACCGACACACCGCTTGTCCAGCCATGCTGAGGCCACGTCCCACATACAGCAACTAGAAGGATGTGCAGCTATGACATACAACTATCTACTGGGGCTTTGGGGAAAAAAAAAGGAGGAGGATTGGCAATAGATGTTAGCTCAGAGCCGGTCTTCCTCAGCAAAGAAAGAGGAGGATTGGCATGGATGATAGCTCAGGGCTGATCTTCCTCACACACCAAAAAAATAATAAAAATAAAGGATTGTGATTTATTTAAAGGATTGTGAAAATGCAAGGGGCCATTATGGGAAATTGAGGACAGGTAGAGCAGTAAGCGGTGACCCGGGAGAGTACTGTACCCCACACAGCCAAGAAACGAGCGTGAGTACGGAGCCCTGGCAGTGCTGCTGAGAGGGCAGGAGAGATCCTCACAGCGTGTATGTAAAGAGGGGAGGCCAGAAAAGAACAGAGGAAAACAGAGGGAAAATTTTATCTGATTATAAGATAGAGAACTTTGTAAGCAGAAAAGCGAAGAGAGAAAACAAAGTATTGCCAGGTTTGACCACATCAATGTTAAATACTTCAGCATGTCAAGGGGCCGGCCTGGTGGCACAAGCGGTTAAGCTCGCGCTCTGCTCTGCTGCGGCCCGGGGTTTGCCAGTTCAGATCCCGGGCGCGCACCGACACACCGCTTGTCAGGCCGTGCTGTGGTGGCGTCCCATATAAGGTGGAGGAAGATGGTCATGCATGTTAGCCCAGGGCCAGTCTTCCTCAGCAAAAAAGAGGAGGATTGGCAGATGTTAGCTCAGGGCCAATATTCCTCACAAAAAAGAAAAAAAAAAATACTTCAGCATGTCAAAAAAGTCACCAAAAAAATTAAAATGAGAAATTGGGAAATCCTGTAGCATATGTGGTCAAGTAAAGTAATATCGTTAGTATATGAAACTTTTATAATCCATTCAGAAAACTATGAATATTCTAGTAGAAAAATGAGCAAACACATGAATAGGCAATTCCCAAAGGAAATACAATTGTCAATATATATGAAAAATGAATATGAAATACATATTAAAACAAAAATGAAAAGCCTTTTTTTTGGGTTTCACATGTAAGTGAGATCATATAGTATTTATCTTTCGCTGGCTGATTTATTTCGCTTAGCATAATGCCTGAAATGCCTTTTTTTTTTTAATTTTATTTATTTATTTTTTCCCCCAAAGCCCCAGTAGATTGTTGTATGTCATAGCTGCACATCCTTCTAGTTGCTTTATGTGGGACGTGGCCTCAGCATGGCAGGAGAAGCGGTGTGTCGGTGCGCACCCGGGATCCGAACCCGGGCCGCCAGCAGCGGAGCGCACGCACTTAACCGCCAAGCCACGGGCCCGGCCCCGAAATGCCATTTTTAACTCCTCAAATTGGCAAATACTTTTACCAAAAAGTATAGTAATGCTCTGTCTGCCATAGAGAATCAGGGCAATAAGCAAAGTCATCCACTGTCAGTAGAAATGTATTTGGTGCAACTTTTCTGAAAGGCATTTGGAAGTATATATCAAAAATATAAAGATATTCCTACCCTTCGAAAACAATGCTACTTCTAGGAACGTAACTTTCACATTTATGTAAAAAAGATGTTCCTTCCAGTATTATTGGTAATATCAACAAACTGGAAACAACTTAAATGTCCAACAGTAGTGATTTGATTCAATAAATTATGGAAATCAGATAATGCTATACTTTCTAAAGTCTTTACAAAACATGCTTTAGTAAAAGGATCCCAAACCTGGGTTCTAAGCAGTAATAGAAACAAGTGAAGTAGTCTGAAAGTAGAGACATGGAGAAAAGAAGAATTATTTCCCTTTCTCTTAATTCTACCGTTAAAAAATAATAAAAAAGAGTGCAAGTGAAATTATAAATAGCAACTGATAATCTCAGATGGAGGACAATAAGGAATGGTGGGGACTGCGGTGAAGTGGAGAGCACAGACCCTGTTTCACCGAATCAGCTTATTCTTTAGCTCCAAGCAGTTGAACACTGTGTGAACCAATCAAACCTATTTGTTGGTTACCAATTTACAACCTTTGCTTTAAAATTTTTATTAGCAAGAAAATGTTTATAATTATTAAGTGAAAAAAATAGGTTATGTAATTGTATGTGATTGTAGTATGTCATAATATGATATTGAGTTGGTTAATATTTGTGTATATTTGTGTGTGTGCACATCTTAATATATGCACAGGAAAAAAGCCTGAAAGGAAGTAAACCAAAATGTGGCTTTATGTAGGTCTTATGATCACAGGCTATTTTAATTTTTTTCTTCAATATTCTCTGCATTTTTAATATTTTCCATAACAAGTGGAAAATACATACATACTCCTTTTAAAAGCAACCAAACAAATCACAAAAGTTTATTTTGAAAACACCTAGGCTCAATTTTCACCCAGGAAGAATGTTCCTGAAAACCAGATGGAGTCCACTCTAGCAGGAACATTGTCAGCTTTTAACGTGGAGCCAAGTCTGGTAGCCTGGTTATTTTTATTATTTTTAAATTTATTATTGTGTTGTTTTTTAAATGCTTACTGGCTTTTGGCAACCTTGTGCTCATCACCATTGCCACGAAGTTTATGGAAGTGTAAGCCAGTGAGAGTTTACCAGTTCTAAGTTTTGAAAAAGTTCCACTTTATAGTTATAGATACATACTTTAATAAAGACAACTATATAAATAAATATATAATATCGATTCAAGACCTGGCAGCACTGTGAGTTTAAATAGCCCAAATCCACGCGCTATACTTCAGTTGTTCAAACGTCCTTATAAAAACAGTTATGGAAAGGTTGCTGTTCACACAGGTATCTTAAACGTGGATAAGTTGGCTGTTTTCCCCTGAGCTTGAGAACAGCGGCCGATTCATACTTTGGAAGTCAGGCCAACAAATCTAGAGAATGCAAATAGAGCATTGGAAACCTGTGAACGCCTTTATTCCTTTCTCAGACCTATATCGCCAAATAGATTGCTTTGCAATTGTGAAGGGGGTACAAGAATAGGGAAGAAAAGAAGAAAAGAATGTGTTGGCTTTGTCTGCCAGTGGTTTGCGTAGAGGGTGGTTTTTTTTTTCTTTTTTGGATGAAAAGTGGGATCTTAATGGGGGCTTGTAGTCAGCTTAGGCAGCCTCTGAAAGCGCCTCTTGTCAGCACCCTAGAGAGAAAGACCCATTGTTTTCTAAATCTGAAGTTATCACTCTTCCTTTTATCCTTTCTTTAGGATCTTTTAGTGTTTGCTTTATCAGAATATTTTAATCCCTACTGTGGTGACTTGGTGTAATTTATCTCATTAAGCCTCTCCTATTTTCTTCTGTTTACATGACTAATATTATTGTGTTTTATAGAGCTTATACCAACAAGCCACTCCTTTGTCCCATTGTTTCAGCTCTAGGCCCAAAATCAACAAATAAAGTTTTATCTTTCCAATCTTGGACCTCACCTACTTGTCATTCGATTTGTATAGATTGCATGAAGAGCATGTTCCTTTGAAAACAAAGCAAAGATTCATTTTTACGACCTAAAAACAAACAATTACCTTTCTTGAAAGGTCCTGGTCATCTCTTTTTATGAGTATAGACTGGGAAAGACTCACCTTACCAGGGCAAAAAAAGCCTATACTTCCTTGTGGGTTGAAAGCCCAAAGTCCCCTAGCAATAATGGCCCACTCCCTAACTTACATTTCTTTCATAGTATATAGAATATCCTAGAAGCGGAGAACCTGAGCACTGGAAGGCACCTAGTGAGGTTATCTCCAAACCCCTAACCTTCGGCAGGACCACACCCAAGCCAGACTGAGCCAGACAGAGGAGAAGTAGGCCTGTTTTTCAAGGCATACAAAGGAGAGCCTTCTCTGAACCAGTCATATATTTGAAAAACCATGTCAGAAAATTCCTTTTTAAAAATCCAGCCTATAAAAGCTTTAATTGTCATTTCCTCAATTACTTTTTCTTTTCCAGATTGAAAATAACCGGCTACCCTCCTCAGGGAATCAACAATTTAATGAGCAGTAACTTCCTGTAAGGCAGTGGTTCTCAAACTTGAGTGCACATCACAATCACCTGGGGCTTATTAAAAACACAGATTGCTGGACCCCAACCCCCCAGAGTTTCTGATTACAGAGATGGAGAAAGGCTTGAGAATTTGCATTTCTAGCAAGTTATCAGGCGATACTGTTCCTGTTGGACCAGGGACCCCATTTTTGAGAACTGCTGATATGATGCCCAGGGCTAGGAACTCTAAAAGAGAAATATAAGGATAATTAAGAGGCAGAAACAAGTAGATTCACAAGTTAAACAAGTTAACCTCCATATGGAAAGGGGAGTTAACTGAGCTAACCTCCACTTAGAAGATGCTAAGTGCCTATCAGAGAGGTTCCTTGCTGTCACAGAGCTCACAAGCTCAGAGTCCCGTGGGAGGCAGACCACACACAGAAGCTTAGGTTGTTAGCCGTTAACACAGAGAACTGTGAGCACAGAAGAGGAAAACAGTGTTCAGGCTAGGTGGCGAAGAGGCCCAGTAGGCTTCCTGCAGAACTGGAAGCCTGAGGAGTAATTCCTGAGTTGGTTCTTTTTTTTTTTTTTTAAGATTTTTATTTTATTTATTTTTTCCCCCCAAAGCCCCAGTAGATAGTTGTATGTCATAGCTGCACATCCTTCTAGTTGCTGTACGTGGGACGTGGCCTCAGCATAGCCGGAGAAGCTGTGCGTCGGTGGGCGCCCGGGATCTGAACCCTGGGCCGCTAGCAGCAGAGCGCGTGCACTTAACCGCTAAGCCACGGGGCCGGGCCGGCCCCCTGAGTTGGTTCTTAAAGAAGGGAAGATATCCAGGCAGAGGGGCAGCGCTCTTCCAGCAGAGCGAACTGTGTGGCATTAAAGAGGAGATGTGGGGCCGGCCCCGTGGCTTAGCGGTTAAGTGCACGCGCTCCGCTGCTGGCGGCCTGGGTTCGGATCCCGGGCGCGCACCGATGCACCGCTTCTCTGGCCATGCTGAGGCCACGTCCCACATACAGCAACTAGAAGGATGTGCAACTATGACATACAACTATCTACTGGGGCTTTGGGGGAAAATAAATAAATAAATAAAATCTTTAAAAAAAAAAAAAAAAAAAAAAAGAGGAGATGTGGAGTTGTCATGGAACAGCAAGTCATCCAATTTTCCCAAAGGGGAAAGTGGCAAAGGAGGTGGTGATGACAGAGCTGCAGAGGTAGGCAGGGGCTAGATAAGAAGGAATGCCAGAGCAGGTTTAAGGAGTTCGGCCATTTTCTGAAGATTGTTATTTGACATGAGGTATAAAGAACAATTTAATAAGGCTCCATGTAAGGGGACATCAGAGATGGAATGAGAATAGAGAACACAGCTATTCCCAATCCTTGTCCTTCCTTCTCTGTACCTAGGCGTCCTCTACTGGGTTGCCTCTGGTTTCCAGCTGTTGTCAGGGCCTTATGAGCCTTCTAGTCTAGGTGTGGACAAAATTCTCTTTCATTTTAGGTTAGTTGAGAGATTTTGGAATTTCATAAAGGGAAATTTGTGAAGACACTAGGCAAACACAAAACCAAAGTGAACAAAGAGAGTACAGAAGTTGGGTCTGGAAGTAAACAGACTAGGCCTCTAGCTCCATCTTTTACTATCTATACAGCCTTGAGCATGTTACTTAACTTCTTGGGCCATAGTTTCTGTATTTAAATAGAGACCTAATTCCCTAACAAGATCCACAAGAGTTTACATGGTCTGGTCCCTACCTGCCTTTTCAGCCTCATCTTATATCCACCGATCCTCACTCTTTTGCTCCATCTATAGAAACCTTTCAATCTTGTGTCTGTCATGCTCCTTTCTACCACAGGGCCATTACATGTGCTGATTCTTCTGTCTGGAATACTCTTGCCTCCCTCTTCAGTAATTATTACAGTTAGATCTAAGGCCCACTCCCTCTAGGAAATCTCTCATCTCCCTGAATAGGTAAAATCCCTCCTATTAAAGGCTTTCTTAGTATCAGGAACTTTTGCTTGTTAGCATTTCATAGTTGTTATTTGTGTCATTATTTTCTTAATGTTTGTCTCTTCTACTACACCAGGGGTCAGCAAACTATAGCCAGCTTTGGCCTGCAGCCTGTCTTTGTGAATAAAGTGTTATTGAACACAGCCAATCCCACTTATCTGCACGTTATCTATGGCCCCTTTTGTACGAAGGTGGCAGAGTTGAGCAGTTACAGCAGAGACTTTGTGGCCCACAAAACCTAAAGTATTTCATATCTCGCCCTTTACAGAAAAAATTTGCCAACTCCTGTACCAGACTACAGTCTCTATGAGAGCAGGTACAAGGTCTGTTTTTGCTTACTCGCCTATCTTCAGCATCTAGCACAGTGTCTGCTACACAGAAGATGCACGGTGAATATTTGTTTTTTTTAAATAAATGGAAGGACATTTTTTAAATGCCTATTTTACCAAAGTGTTGAAAGGGTTAAATAATATGTGTAAAGAACCCAGCAGTGTAATGCCAGGAACATAGCAGATGGTTAATAAATGTTAGTGGTTTTTATTATTTCGGTTGGTCCTTAGTGCAGTTTAGTCTCCTCTCTGGGTCTGGACCTAAACTGTCCCCTGGCACGGGGCTGAGTGGCGTTCCTGTCCTTCACCTGTCCTCCCGTCCCTTGTCCTCTGGCCTTGGCCTCCTGGGTGAGAAAGGCATTTATTTCCATTTTGGGCTCTAGGATTCCTTCCTTGGACTCAGATTCTTGGCAGTCTTCACCCTTCCTAGAGATTTCCTTCTAGGATCTTCAGTCTATTTGAAGCATATTATTCTCAAACCGTGTCACAGCCTTAGGGTGACACTCCTTTAACCTGTCCCTGGGGCTTAGCTTCACCAGGGTCATCTAAATGGTGGAAGTTCCATCCTATTTTATGGCCACCTCCTTCGGGACAGTAGAAAACTTTTCTTCTGGTTCAGCAAGAGAAGCTGTAAGATCGGAGGAGAGCTCCTAATGAGAGAGCAGTGAGCAGAGGCTCAAGGAACTGAACCTGCGTGGTTTTATAGGCGAGAGGAAGGAGGGATCAAAGCCCAGCCCGAAGGCTGTGCAGCCAGGACGCCGGCCTCGCTGGTGCAGAATCCAAAAGGAGGGAGGGTTTAGTAAAACCAGGGGTCCACAAACGGTGACCTATGGGCCAAATCCAGCTTGCCTCCTGTTTTTCTGTGCCTCTCACAGGAAGAATGGTTTTTACCTTTTTAAATGGTTGGGGGAAAAAATCAAAAGAGGAATAATTTGTGACGTGTAAAAATTATATGGAATTCAAGTTTGTGTTCAGAAATCAGGTGTTATTGGAGCACAGCCATGCTCATTCGTTACGTCTTTGCTGCTTTCCTGTTATAACAGCGGAGTTCAGTAGTGGGCATCACAGATGATATGGTCCATAAAGCTGAAAATATTTACTGTCTTGCCCTTTAGAAAAAAAATTTGCCAACCCCCAAGTTACACTAGGAGCCTCAGCTGTGACTGACTTTGACCTGAGCCCATCAGAGCAGCTTCTGGGTTCAGTGTTGCAGGACCTCTGCAAACCAGGCCCCGACTCAGGGTGCAGCAGGGAGAGAAGGCGTTAATTGGATGACTTAATTAGAGGAATCATTCCTCATTTGTTGAGGAGGCGGAAGGGGATGAGACAACATGACAGTCTTGTTCAAATGCTAGTTTCACCACTTATAGCAGTGGGACCTCGAGCTAATGTCTAAACTTCTCTCAGCCGCATTTCTCATATTTTAAAATCTGAATAATTATACTGTGAAATATATTGTGGTGTTGTAAGGATGGAATGAGCTAATGCACGCAACAATGCCTGGCATAGAGTAGACACTCAATAAATATTCACTACTATGACTACGATTGGATGGAGTATACCAGTAGAAGAGTAGGCTTTGGAGAGGAGAAAGTCATTTCACTTAGTGTAGTGTGTGGAGTAGAGTAAAAAACAACAGACACTGGAGATAAACAGACTCGGGTTCAATTCTGTCTCTGAAAGTGATGCATGTATGCATCACTGCTGTGTGATCTTAGTAAAGTTGATTAACTTTTCTGAGCCTCAGTGTCATCCCCCCTTCACTTATGTAACTCATATGTCAAGTGCGGCCTTCCTACTCTTTGATTTAGGAAACATTTCCTTATGGTACTACTTGTCACCATCTCAGGTGAAACATATGGGGCTTCTGTTTCACCCTAGGCCAACAAACCCATTCAGAAAATTCTCTTTCAGCAAGCATTTCACAAGTTTAATAAATTTATTGGAGAAGTGAATAGTTAAACACTTTTGGGGGGGAAGCATATTGTGCCCCACACAGTCTTTTTCCAAACCTCCTCTCTCCTGTTGCCTCTACCTCTCTTCTTAGCGAGGAGCCCACAGTCCCCCTCCCTCTCTACACACATTTCCCCATATCCCCCCCCTTACAGCCCAAAGAGGCTGGTCAATGCATTTTCCCACAAAGATGGTTCTGTCTCCAAGAGGAATTCTCCTACCAGCTGCTAAAAGAATAAATTTCCTCTATCCCCTAACAAGCAAAATAGGGATAATTAAGCCTACCTCACAAGGTGTTTGTGGAAATTAAATGAGGTAATGCGTCCACCAGCTCCTGGCATGTGGAAGACATTCAATCAAGGTTGCTTCCCTCCCCTGCTTGATTCTTCCTTTGAGATTTGAAGGAACAACGAGTGAAGCTGAGAGATATTTTGAGGTGGGGATGAGGGTAGATAATGCAGCCAGGCGGGTCATCTCCTTGACCATCGCCCTCCAGTAAAGTAGAAGAGATTATTTGCCAAGAGAAACTGGAAGCAGTGGAGGGGCCCAGGGCGGAAGCCAGACAAGTCTGGTTTATCTTGGAGTCCATCCAAAAGGGTTTAGTTACTAAAACAGCAGTTCCTCTACATAAATCCTTCAGGTTCTTGAAAAATATTATTAAATCACTCCAGCATCATAAATAATCCTAATTTTATTAATCTTGCCTTTCAGGCCAAGGCGCAGCTCCTGCAAACCTCCCTCTCCCGAGCACGAAGCTGAAGGGGGAGGTCCCCAGGTGGAGGGCAGCACTGGAGCCGGGGCCTGAATGGTATTAGGTGGCCTGCAGTTTAAACTGGCATTCCCTGCTGTTTTCCAGACCCTTTCAGATCTGGGCTCTTTTTAGTAATCCTTCCTCAGGGTAGGACTCAGCGGGAGGTCGTTGGCCGGCGGGAATTCTGTGACTTGTCTACTTGCGCTTGTCTGATGGCCTGTTTGCCTTAGTATTCTTTTCCTTTTTTTTTAACCACAGAATGTTTTTTTTAACTTCTTCCCAAAGAGCTGATAGATGGCTCTCTTCCATTTTGCTGTGGGCCAAGGATGTTTCTCCCCAATGTTGTGAAAACATGGTTGTGATTAGTCAGTGCCAAATTGTATCCTGATACCTTCAGAGGCCCCTGCTATCCTCCCCAACTGCCCCCACCCATATCACTCTCTATTTTTTTTTTAATCGAGGGATTTCTCATAGCTTTTCTTTCCAAAGCAAAGATGAATTGAAGAGTGGTAACACCTGTCTCTGTTATGTGGCATTTACTGGGGCTAAAAAAAACTAGGAGTTTAGGAAACATAGCTTTAGTTCCTGTTAGTCTCCTGTGTGTCTTCTGAAAGATTCTTCATTAAATGTTTTGGTTTTATGACTTATTGTTTTCCCCAAATATAAAAATAATTTGTGACACCAAAAAATATAAAGAAATGTAAACAAAAACCATGCATGAAGTCCTTCCTTCCTCAGAAACCCTGCAGTTAACATCTTGATGCATTTCCCTTGAGTTTTGTGTTCTCTGCAAATGTACATACATAGTTACCAAATGTGAGCCTATTGTACACATAGTTTTGAAGCCTGCTTTTCTACTTTCGTTTATTTCATGAGCATTTCCTAGTTATTAAAAATTCTTCGGAAGCACCCCTCTTAGTGGCTGCATAATATTTGTGGTATCGCTGTGCCTGAACCAGCTTAATCATTCTCAGATTGTTCCACACACTCGGCTGTGTCCAGTTTTTCACCATCTAAATAGTGCTACAGTAAGCTTCTTTGTACCTTATTCTTGCATATCTGAAAATTCCCATAGAAGGTATTCCTAGAAGGAGGATTACTGGCAAAATAGATTCCTGGAACCTCATTTTAGTCTTTACTGACTTTAGTCAGCCCAATGTGTTTCATCTTGTATCTCATAAAGTGTTTAGTAACTAAAATAGCAAAAGGCTTGGCTAATTTTTGCCTATACAGTGGTTTTCGTGGTATGCAGCTGGAGGACAATATAATATAATGATGTTGCATTGTAATTATGATTTGGTGATATCCCGAGGTGATAATAATAATAATAATACCTAACATTATTGGGTGGTTAATATGTGCGTGGCCGTGTTTTAAGGTGTTTTGCAGATATTAACTCACTTAATCTCACCACAACTCCAGGAGGTAGATGCTATTATCGTCCCCATTTTACAGACGGGAGAGCTGAGGGCATAGAGGGGTGAAACTGAAAGGTAAGTGGCTGAGCCGGGATTCAAGCCCACGCATTTTGGCCAGGAGCCCATGCCCTTACCCGCTGGATGACCCCGCCTGGAAATAACCAGGTGGGTAAGATTCCTCACCCCGCACGCAGAGGCTGCAGGGCGTGGGGCTGCCTGCGCTGGAAGGCCACTCCTCTGCTGGGTTACGGCTCTCCTTTCCCCCAGTCCTTCCCTCTCCCCTCGCTCGCTGTGTGCTGCCTGGCTGAGGACAGGAGAGAAACCAGACTCCTGCAAAGCACCCAGTTCTGTATCTGAAAGGGAAGAGGAATATATAGCAGGGTGGTCTCAGCAATTTGCTTATTCAGGAAGGGCAGGAGGGGAAGAAATGAAAAAACACTGCTTTGGGGATTTGTTTTTCTGTTTTGTTTTTATTTTTGTTTTTGACAATGGTTAGAGCGTTAGGCTTGCCTCATTAGAAGCAGTGTTTCCCTTCCATCCTCCACCAATTCCAATGTCAGCGGGTTCCCAGCCCATCCCTTGGTGCCGTGCCAGGAGTTCCCGGAGACCGTGAATTCTGAAGGAGATAACTAATCATTTTTGCTCCTGTCCACTGCAGATCGCCTTGGTTACAAATGACCTCCAAACAGCTGCTCAACTTGGATGGTTCTGAAGGCACCTCGTCATGGAGAGCGCTACTCAGGACCCAAGTTCTGATGAATAGCCATTTTCTTTTGTCCCACCTCCTTAGGTTTCCTTAAAATAATACTGGTGTTACAAAAGACTACACAAGGTGATTCTGTTTAGGTAAAGTCACCTGGTGCTGGGGTGAAACAAAACACAACCACTACAGCAAAAAACAAATAACGGCAGCGAATCCATCCTGCGTCACCTTCCTACCCTGCCAGGTTCCTCTTAGGGAAACCCTGCCAGAGGATGTGCCTTTGTTCACACTGGCTCAGCAGTGAAATGTGTACAACTTCAAACAGCACCAGCGGTGAACTAGGGAAGAAATGAACCACAGAACCTTTCAGGGAATGCTGCCAGCACAGAAATCCTCCCAGGGGTTTAGGTCTCTGCAGTGGGGGGCTCTAAACAGCCAGAAATATGCTTTTAAGTATCTGCTCTGCCTGTACCTGGCACATAGAGGCGTTCAAGCAACGTATGCTGAATTGCAGTGGGTTCTGTTGAGTTGGAGTGGGTGGAATAGTAGGTAGAAATAGATGCTTTCTCCTTTTATTTTGAGATAGTCTAATGATAATAATTAACCTTAAGTGTTTACTGTGGGCCAGGCCCTGTCCTAAGCACTTTTCTTCCATTATTTCTTTTAATTCTCACAACATTCCCATGAGGTAGATTTTTTTTTTAAAGGACTTGATTCTTTTTAGAGCAGTTTTAGGTTCACAGCAAAATTGGGAGGAAGATACAGAGATTTCCCAAATACCCTTCAGTCCCCACATGTGCATAGCCTTCCCCATCAGCAAGATCCCCCACCAGAGTGGTACATTTGTTCTAATTGATGCATCATTATAACCCAGAATCCATAGTTTACTGTAGGGTTCACTGTTGGTGTTGTACGTTCTGTGGGTCTGGACAAATGTCTAATGACATATGTCTATCACGGTATCATACAGAGTGTTTTCACAACCCTAAGAATCCTCTGTTCACCACCTATTTATATCCCCCAAGGTAGGTATTTTTAATATTTCCATTTTATAGATAAGGAAGCTGAGGTTGAATAACTTTCCCAAGGTGATAAAGCTAGCATGTGAGAGAACTGGAACCTACACAGTCTGACTCTCGAGCCATTTACCACTCCACTCCCTCTGAAATTGAATATTTTAGGAGCCTAATTTTCTATGAGAGGTGTATCTATGTAGCATCCTGAAGAAATGTTACAATGGAGTTTTCACCCTAACAGACATATATATTATATTTTATAGATTATATTTCATATATTCTATATATTATAATATATATTTTTATTACAAAGGATATTCTGTCATTAAATCATATATAATTGCATATATTTCTACAGATTGATCAGCAACATATAATGAGGCTAGTTTGAACAATGTCTTATAATTAGTGAAGTATTTTTAAACATTTTCAAGGTAACATACATGCAAAAAAATGTACATATCATATGTGTACAGCTTCATGAACTTTAACAAACTGAAAACTCATGAATCCACCTCTCAGAACAAGAACCAAAACATTACCAGCTCCCAAGAGATGCTATCCAATCTCTCTGTCCCCTAGGGGTAACCTCTGTCCTGAGTTCTAACACCATAGATTAGTTAGCAAAGGGAAATTGTTCATAGTGGGAAAATTATCAAAGTTTGTAAGGGGCCGGCCCCATGGCGTAGCAGTTAAGAGCGCGCGTTCCGCTGCTGGTGGCCCGGGTTCGGATCCCGGGCACGCACCAACGCAGCGCTTATCAGGCCACGCTGTGGTGGCGTCCCACATAAAGTGGAGGAAGATGGGCAGGGATGTTAGCTCAGAGCCAGTCTTAGCAAAAATAGGAGGATTGGCATGGATGTTAGCTCAGGGCTGATCTTCCTCACAAAATAATAAAATAAAATATTAAAAAAAAAAAAAGTTCATCAAGAATCCTCAGTTTCCCTGAGGGCATCTGTGATCTCTAGTTGGCCCAGTTGCTCAGAGGCTCTAAACAGCTAAGAGATAATAAAGTAAGGAGTCAAGTTCACATCAGAAGATAGACTTCAAAAAAAGTAAAAAGGTGAATCATTGAGTTCAGTCTCCTTGAGCTCACGTCAATCCAGATCCACTTCCTTTGCTGTTGTAGAGATTCAGAAGCACCCTTTCAAATAATAAAATAAAATGAGAATGGGATGGGAGTGGGAAGGAGGTTGGTATGCACCTATCTAAGCAGATTTGTAAACAAAACGACAAGCCAATTACAGTAGTCCCCCCACCCAAGATTTTGCTTTCCACGGTTTCAGTTATGCATGGTCAACTGTGGTCTGAAAATAGTACATGAAAAATTCCAGAAATAAACAATTCTTAAGTTTTAAATTGCGCACTGTTCTGAGTAGTGTGATGAAATCTTGCACCGTCCTGCTTCTTCCCTTCTGGGATGTGAATCATCCTTTGTCCAGCACGTCCACTCTGTATACACTGCCCGCCTGTGAGTCACTTAGTAGCTGTCTTGGTTATCAGATCGACTGTTACGGTATTGCAGTATTTGTGTTCAAGTAACCCTTATTTTACTTAATAGTGGCCCCAAAGTTCAAGAGTAGTGATGAGGCAATTTGGATATGCCAAAGAGAAGCCGAAAAGTGACTCACTTAAGTGAAAAGATGAAAGTTCTCAACTTAATAAGGAAAGAAAAAAAACGTATGCTGAGGTTGCAAAGATCTACAGTAACTTTTATTACAGTATATTATGATAATTTTCCTGTTGATTATTATTGTTATTAATCTCTTACTGTGCTTAATTTATAAATTAAACTTTATCATATGTATGTATATATAGGAAAAAGCACAGTATATATAGGGTTCAGTACTATCCAACATTTTAGGCAACTACTGGGGGTCTTGGAACAAAGCCCCATGGATAAGGGGGCACTATTGTAAAGGAGAGTCTATAGTACAGTTTTATGTGCAGATAAAAATATCCAAAATACCTTCTAACATTGACAAATTAGATACGTTGTCATGTTTGGAAGACTCTGAGCCCCTTTTCTAAGAATTCTCCAGGAAGTTGGGGGGTGGGAGTGGCAGCCATGTTGGCCCTTCCTCGTGTTAACTGATTGGACCAGAAGCAGACGTCTGACCCATGGCCAGCCAATTAGATCCTCTCTCCCAGGAATGTATCACTGGAATGAAAGGGTGCTAGTTAGTGTGGTCTGGTCTCTTAAACCAGGGCATACAAACTCTGTGACTGTAGAGAGAAGGAAGTAGATGTGCTGAAAGACAGAGATGAGGGCCATGAAGCAAGAGACTGGAGAAGAAGACAGAAGGAGAAAAAGAGGTGATGCTGGAGCAAAGTAGCTGACTGGCTGCTGTGGGTTTTCTGACTTAGTTCCTCTTCAACCCATCATGAGACCTAGCTGTGCCTCTCCTCCTGGAGCTCCATTAGATACTCTTAAATCTTTATACTATAACCTTCTCCACTATTTTGATAATGCTAACTTGAAGGGCTTCTGTTACATGCTGTTCCAGCTACAGTGGCTATGTAACAAATCACCCCAAAATTTAGTAGTTTAAAACAACATTTATTTTGTTTACAGATCTGCAATCTGAGCAGGACTTGTGGTCACCTTGTTTCTACTCCAACATGGTTTCACCTGTGGCAATTTGAAGACCAGGGGCTAAAATTGTCTGAACTCTTATGTATGCCTGGTACTTGAGCTGGAAAGACTCAGACAGCTGGTGGCTGGAAGAGTTGGGCAGCATGGAAATCTCTCTGTCTCTCTGTGGTGTCTTCATCCTGGTGGCTTCAAGGTAGATGGGCTTTCACTTGGAGGCTCAAGGCTCCATAGGCACAGGTCCCAAGGAGACAGGGCCATGTGGAAGCCATATGACCTTTTATGACCTAGCCTCAGAAGTCATGCAGTGTTATTTCCACCTCATCCTATTTAGGGAGGCAGTTACAAAGATCTATGCGGGTTCACAGGGACCCTACCTCTTGATGAAGGAATGTCACCATCACATTGTGAGAAGAGCATGTGGCCAGAATGTTTACTAGTGTGGACATCTTTAGAAAATAGAATCAGTCATACTTGTAAACAAAAGAACCTTGTTAACACTTGCAATAATCCCTAAAACTCAGAAAGGTGTTAGGGTTCCCAGAAAATTATCAATGTTGTGATAGAAAATGCGTTGGTTCGTGGGTATGATGAGAATTCTTTATTTTTCTTCCCTCTCTGAATTAATGAACATCAGATTTATTCATAGGTGGCTCACTGAGTTCTACCCAGGAAGCAGCATTTTAAAGATGACTTGTCTCCTTGATTCCAGAACTGTCTTAGACTTCATTTTACCATATAATTAGCCACGGATCAAGTTCAAATCCCTTGTTGTTTGTTGCAAAAGGTTTCTGGTCATCTTATTTTTAAATGTCATTTGTAAGCATATCCTTTCTTGCTTGGTGAATGCGGTTTTCCCTCCAACTGGACCCTACTCAAGCTTTTAATAAATAATGATCCAGGTTTTCAGAGTCTAAAATACTCCTGAGCTGTAAAGTAGGCACTGCCGAAAGATGTATTAACTCCTTCAGGCCTCCAAGGTGCTATTTAAAGTGTTATTGCTTCATATCCCATAATAGAAGCTTGAACCTTATTGATGGCTTTTCTCTTGATTGTGCATGTGTGTTGGGGTGAAGGCTGGGAGAGGAAGAGTTGGTGAACTCGAACAGGAAGCTGAGTGAACTCTTTCAGCAAGGCTTAAAAGAGAAGATTTTAGTCTTATAAACTCTAAAGCCCAAAAGATACTGAAGCTTTCAGAATAAATCAGTAGCTAAGGTAGTGTTATTAGATGTAATAATTACTGGATGGATAAAATCCTTGTCAATGCTGCCTGAAAATAGTGTGTTCTATGCTTACTGTATAGCAATGTTTCTAATACTGTATTAAAGTGAAGTTAACTATTAAAATATGCACCTTCTGATTACACATAGAAAATTTCAAATTGTCATCTTTTTATTATTAATAAAAGGTTACTCAGGTTTATGCAGACATCTTCAATTCATAAGTTCAGCCTGTTATTTGAAATATGGAATAGAAAGATAAGACCATTGATGGCGAGTTTTTAAAATCCTACCTATAATAAAGGAAAATGCGTGGATATAGGGACTGCCTGAATAATAGGTATATTTTGAATCCTGTACAAATAGTGGTCAGGTAAATGTTTAACAACCAGCTCTCCAGCGGGGGAAAAGCTCTCACTTAAAGCATTTGCCAATTTCTGTGGTGTAAATATTTCCACTATAGTTAATTTCACATATCCAACCTGGCGTCACAGAATGTAGAATTGAGGGGAGATATGCTCAGTTGGCTCTTGTGAGCTTTATGAACCAGTCCTTCACTCTACTGTTGACGATTTTTGGAAAGCTAGTTGGATGATTCCTGGATAAACCTTGTTATAATACCAGGGGAAAACAAGACAAATTTTAGGTGGCAAGTTCTGTGGCAGAGACATTTAGTGTTCCTTGAATCTTCATTCACTCCCCTACATTTCTCATTGGCCAATGGACTGGGAGGAGAGATGGAAACATTTAAAAGTTGGTATGCAACCCCCAAGCCCTCTCTTCCCTTGACAGTGCAAGAAGGAGGTCACGTGTTTCCAGTGGTGTGGATACGAGATGGTGGAACCTGTATCAACATGGTTCCATAAATGTCTGTGTGGCACCCAACCCCCATCCACCAGCACTGGACATGTACCATGCTTCAGTTAGGGATTGCTGCCTAACAAGCTATCCCACACAGGATGGCTTAAAACCATCATTTATTGTTAATCTCTCACAGTTCTGTGAGTTGGCTGGGCTCACTTAGGGTTTCATGTGGTTGTACTCAGAGATGCCTGAGGCTGGAGTCCTTGGGAAGCTTGATTAGGACTGAACTGAGGATGGCTGCTTTGCTCAGGTCTGTCACCTCAGTGCTCCTCCACATGGAGTCTCCATCTCTGGGCATCTCCACATGGCTTCTCTTTGCAGTTGGATGTCAGACTTCGTATATCATGAGTGACTTCAGATGCAGAGGCTGTGAGGATTTCCTAAGGCTTAGTCTGGGAACTGTCACAGTGTCACTTCTGCCACATTTCTTGGTTAAAGTGAGTCATGGGATCAATGCAGAGACAGAGAGGGAGGTGACCATACAAGGATGTGACTACCAGGAGGTAAGAGTCACTGGGAGCCCTCTTTGAAGATTAGCTACCATACCACAAGTAAGAAATAAACCTTTGTTATGTTAAGCCACTTAGATTTCAGGGTTAATTTGTCCCCTTGGCAAAACCTAGCATAATCTGACTAATCCAGAAATTGGTACTATATTAGTGAAGATAAGGTAGGCTACGCTGTAAAAACATGCCTCAAAATCTTAGTGGCTTAACACATGGTCCTCTGGGGGTCTGATGGCTCTCCAGGACTGCCGCCTTGCAATGGTGACTCGGGTCCAGGCTGCTTGCGTTGTGTTGTTACACCAGCTGCAGTGTGGCTTCCAGCTGACTGGGGCTGGAGGAAAGAGGATAAGGGGAACTTGTAGCTCTTAAATACTTATTGGCCAGAACTAGTCATGTGCCCCTTGCCCCACCTGTAAGCAGGCAGGGAAATCTGGGGGAGCACGTGGATATTTGGTTATTACTAAATGTCTCTCCATAAAGTTATGTGGAGCTCTTTGTCGCTTTTGTTTTTCCTCCCTTCCCCTTCCCTTCTATGAGAAATTTAAGAAAAAGAGAGCAAGTGGAGTGGGGAGGAAAGAGGGAAGGAATGAAGGAAGGAAAGACAGGCGGAAGCAAGCCGGGGGGGAGGGAGGGAAGGAAGAACACCAGAAGGAATTTATAGGATGTAAAATATGACCACTAAAACCATTAACAAAACAAAACTATCAACAAGTCCTGCTGAACAGAAACTATTCACAAATAACTGTAATAGCAGAGGCTTTCAATGTGTTTTTATCCCCTTTTATTTTTTCTTTTTAATCAGCAATGATAAGGAAACTAAACCAGATTAAGTGCTATCTGTTTGGAGGTACAAAGGCAAACAAGGGGAAAGAAGTGATTGAAGAGCACTTCAGAAAGCTTGGTACATTCAAATCAGCAGGGCCTGATTACTCGCATGCCAGAGCACTTAAGGAATTGGCAAGTGTAATTGTAAGACGACCAGCCTTTACTTTAGAAAAGGAAGGTTGGACAGGAGAGGGTCATGACAAGTGGAATCAGCAGATGAAGTACCTGTTTTTTTAAAACAGGGAAAAGCACAACTGTAGTAATTATAGACTTCTCAGCTTATCTTGGCTACCTGGGAAGATACAAGAACAAATCATCAAACAATCAATTTGCAACCACCTAGAAGAGCACAAGGTACTGGGTAGTAATCAACGTGATTTTGTGAAGTACAAATTATGCCAGACCAATTTAATTTTATCTGTGAGAGAGTGATGAGCCTGGCAGAAGAGGGGAAAGCAATATCTACAGTTAGACTTCACTAGGGGTTTGTTTTGTTTTCTTTTGTTTTTTAATTCCATCCCCTGACATCTTCAGCATCAACTCTGAGAGGATGCTACCTAGAACAACAGTCGAGTGGGTGTGACTCTGGATGAGGCGCTCAGAGTGGTAAGAACAAAGATTCTGCTCCAGGCTGATGCAGTTATTGATAATATTATTTTAATCAATTGATGGGGACAAGATGACAGAAGAGAAGAATATGTCGAGGTGCAAATAGCATTCTCTACCACTGCTGGGAAATATGAGAGAAAAGAGGAGATATAAAAACAATCTAAGAAGTCCAACGGCTAAGTAATATGAGATCCAGAAAGGGAGAACAGAGAAAATAGTAAAAGAGAAATTATATAAGAAAATTTCCCAGAAAAGGACATACGTGTTTACATTAAAAGAGCTCCCCTAAGGGCCGACTACAATAAATGGGGAAAATAACCCAGTTAGACACAACTTTGTAAAATTTTAGAACTCTAAGAATAAATAAAACTTTCTAAAACCTTCCAGAGAGAAAAATTAGGCCACCTACAGAGGAATGAAAATTAAGCACCCAAATTCTCATTAACATCTATGGCTGCTAG
This sequence comes from Ceratotherium simum simum, assembly GCF_057802395.1. NCBI lineage: Eukaryota > Metazoa > Chordata > Mammalia > Perissodactyla > Rhinocerotidae > Ceratotherium > Ceratotherium simum. Next base: position 10,101,328 of record NC_141919.1, on the reverse strand, counting down.
GAGGTAATAGAGTAGTCCTTTTAGTTCTGGGGAAATTGAGTTTGAAACTAATTCCCATATTCAGCCAACCTATCAATCAGCCGTGAGAATAGAATATAGGCATTTCATAGAAACGATCACTCAGAAAGTTTACTTTCCAAGACCCCTTTCTTAAGAAGTTACTTGAATATATAATCCAGCAGAATGAGGAAGTTATCTGAGAAAGAAGGCGGCAAGAGATCTCACACAGGAAAGGGAAGTAGAGTATGATACAAAAATCATCCATTTTGGAGCAGGAGAATGAAGAGCTCCAAAGGGAAGGACTCCAGGACAAAAAAAGAACTCCATGGAGTTCATAGTGTGATTCAGAGAACAAAACAAAAAACAAAAGTACTTAGGTATAAGATAAAGCATAGGCAATTAAGAATTCCAGAAAAAATGAAAAGCTAATTGCGAATGTTATAGTCCAATTTTGAAGAATAATAAAATGTATTATGATTTTTAATAATGTATGGAGTATAAGAGAAAGACTAGTACACGGTGCTAAAACATTCTTCTTTGAGTAGATGAGAGGTTACGATATTGCCCTCATAGAAAAGGAAATGGCAATCCTAGCATGCTTTTAGCTCAGCAATGCACAATATTGATGTGGTCTTAATAATGTAAGTACTCTGATTGGTTTTAAACTCATACAGTCAACCTAAGGACAAAGTAAGGAAAATCTTGGTTGTGTTGCAGGAAAAATCAGCAAACATTAAACTTCATATATATTATGAAGTGCAGCCGACGGAAAGTAGGAAGTGAAAAGTGAAGGAAATATGAAGAGAAGGATAGTATCACTGATACGTGCAACTTCTATACTGGGAAGTTAAGATAGTGACTCAAGGTTTTAGAATGAGAAATTGAGGCATAACATACTGTTTAAAGTTACAAGGGTAACCACAACAAAACTTGGAAAAAATAATGATTTATCTACCCAACACTGGGAGGAGTTGGGAGGAAGAAGATAACATAAATGAGCTAAATTCTTATCTTTTGTAACTGGAAATAACCAAGAAATTGAAAAGAGGAATAATTTTCCGAACACTTCATGTATTCAAAGTATGCATAATTCATGAGTGATTTTCCATAGGCATACATGTAAGGTCATGGGGGTGCAATCTCAGAACACAGGTATCAACAAACTCTGTAGTTGAAGGACACATCATGGTGCTGTTCATCTTGAAGACATGGCATTTTTTTCCATTCTATTATCCATGCCCAGTTATTTGCAAACTTAAAGTTATATCTGCTTTAATGATCTCTTAAATTTTCTCAGAATTATCTCTCATATTTCACAGAGTACTTACTAGCATGGTACATGGTACATGTGCCTTCTTTATAGTGTTTTATTACATCTAACTTCTGTTCCAAAAGAATATATTCTTAGAATTGAGTTTTTGCCTCCGCTGAATGAAAGCTTAGATGACCTTGTTATAGGATAAAAACTATTTTAAAATTATAACGCTAAAAATTAAAATAACATAAAAGTCACTTGAATCATTTCTAGACGTTCCTGTGCACTTAAATAACAGCATGGTTCACAAGCTACTGTTAAATCATGGCAGGTGCAAGTAAAACTCTGCCGTAACCTCATAAGCGAGGTCCGAAAACCTCAATCACATAACATTTGGAGCCAATTTGGTGCAAAGTTAATGAAATGACCAAAATGAGCTGGCTGCAAGAGGACAGGAGCCAGTCCCCAAACTCGTATCCAAATTCCCATTATCTAGGAGTGTGTAAGCACAGGCTCCTTTGTACTTCTGACTACTGGCTCAGTGGCATGCCACATAGCCACGCAGATAGACATAGCTGCCATGCACACTGCCTCCTAGTCTTTTTTTTTTTTTTTTTTTGTGAGGAAGATCAGCCCTGAGCTAACATCCATGCCAATCCTCCTCTTTTTGCTGAGGAAGACCGGCTCTGAGCTGACATCTATTGCCAATCCTCCTCCTTTTTTTCCCCTTTTTCTCCCCAAAGCCCCAGTAGATAGTTGTATGTCATAGCTGTACATCCTGCTAGTTGCTGTATGTGGGACGTGGCCTCAGCATGGCCGGAGAAGCGGTGCGTCGGTGCGCGCCCGGGATCCGAACCCAGGCCACCAGTAGCGGAGCGCGCACACTTAACCGCTAAACCACGGGCCGGCCCCTGCTTCCTAGTCTTAAATTATGCAATTCTTGATTCCTCTTGGCAGGAGTTAAACTATTTCAGATTTTGCACAAAACTGATACTTACCTAAGAGGCCAATTACACTGTTTCAGATATTCATTATTCTAATTTTTCTAAAATATGAGTATATTGTAAAAGAGCAGTATTTATTTTTAAAAATTGGGGGAAACGGGGGTCTGGGTGCTGTTTACAACCAAAAGAACTAAAAGCAGAAATGTTTACGACAGTGTTCATAGGAGATGGGACTGGGTTTGAGGAGGAATCATCATAAGCTTCTTTGTGCCATTTCATCCGAACTTTAATTTACTGTAAGGTGCATTTACTACTATAACACAGTATTGTATTATAGTAATTAAATTCATAAAAACCTCTCAATATTTCTTAAAGAGTGGTCTATGTCATACTTTTTTTTTTTTGGTGAGAAAGATTAGCCCTGAGCTAACATTTGTGCCCATCTTTGTCCACTTATGTGGGCCACCTGCCACAGCACAGTTTGGTAAGTGGTGCGTAGGCCCGTGTCCTGGATTCGAACCGGCGAACCCCAGGCCGCCAAAGCAGAGCATATGAACTTAACCACTACGTCACTGGGCCGGCCCCCATGTCATACTTTTTAAAAATGCAGAATCCCTGTTTCCAAACACAGGCCTACTGAATTTGATGCTCTCTACTGGGGCCCAGGAGTCTGCACTGGAACCACTGGTTTAGGCACGAATCTCGTTACAGGCTCATTTATACATCCTCTTCAAGTGTGTTTCAGGATCGAGCTGCTTGTCAGACCATCACATGCTGTATTGCCTTCTGTAGTGTTTACCATATCCCAGCCCCCAGCCTCCTTCCTTCTATTTCTTTACCACCAAGATGGAAAAAAAAAAGAGACCTCTCTCTCCTTGTGCATATGGTTTATCTAGGGGAATAAGAATTCTTTTCGAGATCCTTTAAACTGTGCCATCTCTTGAACGTAGAACAGCTAAGAAAATCTAAGTTTTAAAATTCATGACAATGACTGGTTTCTCAGTTACATAGGGAGAAACATTTTGAGACTATCTTTGTATCTTATTTTGGTGCTGATCATTCTCTTTCATTCCCATGACTGCAGGAATATTGATCTCAGCGTTACTTTGACCATTAATGAATTATGATGGCAATAAGCAGAGACACACACCTCCAGCCTCCTGGGCGCTTACTCGTCTGCTACAACGTTTGCCTTTGTAAATCAGCACCTGTGTAATCTATATTCTAACTATTTGTTATTCTCCTTTAATTATATAGTGGTAGTGGTCCATTTGTAGCTGAAGAGCAACCAACTGGAGAGTCAGAGATTATTAAAATATTGACTTCAAATTAGAGGGCCAAAAGGAAGCACAGCTGGGTTTGTTCCTACCCACTCCAGTGAGGTGGTTCAAAGGCAGTTATTCCCTCTCATGTCAAGGAAAGTCGGGTCTAAAAAATTAGTACAGGGCTGCCCGGTGGCGTAGTGGTTAATTCAGTGCGTGCGCTCCACTGCTGGCGGCTCCGGTTTGGATCCCCGGCGCGCACCGACGCACCGCTTGTCAGGCCATGCTGTGGCGGCGTCCCACATAAAGTGGAGGAAGATGGGTATGGATGTTAGCTTAGGGCTGATCTTCCTCACACACACACATAAAACTTAGTACAGAACTTTTACCTTAAAAGCACTTTTAACCTTAAGTATTTCCTGGGTCACATTTCTTTCTGTTAGCATCTGCTTTACCTCATCTGGCAAACACCATTTTGTTTGGCAGGTAATACATTTTTACATCCTATATTTCCCACTCAGCACTGATCAGTTTCTCTAATTGGGGTTTAGAGCATTGTGGATTACCTAGTCAGTTTCAGAAAACTTTTCCTTTTGGCATTTTGGTAACTTTTTTTTTTCTTTTGGTGAGGAAGATTGGCCCTGAGCTAACATCTGTTCCCAATCTTCCTCCTTTTTTTCTCCCCAAAGACCCAGTAGATAGTTGTCTGTCATAGTTGTACATACTTCTAGTTGCTCTATGTGGGACGCCGCCTCAGCATGGCTTGATGAGCGGTGAGTAGGTCCGCACCCAGGATTCTAACCTGCGAACCCTGGGCTGCAGAAGCAGAGCGCAAACTTAACAGCCAAACCACCGGGCTGGCCCCAAGCATTTTGGTAACTTTTTATTTTGGCATAATTTCAAATTTATATAAAAGTTTCAAGAATTGTGGAAGAAACTCGCATATACCCTTTACTGAGATTCATATTTATATCTTGCCCCATACCCTCTCTTTCTATGTAATCTGTATGGCACACACTCTCTCTTTCCTGAACCATTTGAGAGTAAGTTGGAGACGTTATGCCCCTTTACCCTGAAATATTTTGGTATTTTCCTAAGAACAACATTCTCTTTAGTAACCATGATTGTTATCAAAATCAGATATTTTAACATTGATATAATATATGCCACAGTCCAAATTTAAATTCCGATTTCCTCAATTGTTCTAGCAATGTCCTAATAATTAGTTGTAAGCTCATTTTTTCCCCAGACCAGGATCTAGTCCAGGATCATGCATCATGTTGAGTTGTCATGTCTCCTTTGTTCCTTTGATCTAGAAAATTTTCTCAGCCTTTGTCTTCTTAACTTGACATTTTTGAAAGAGAGCAGATCAATTCTCCCCTTTTTTGTTTGTAGAAAGCCCTTCGTTCTGGGTTTGACTGTGGTTTCCTCATATTTAGACTTGGGTTATATATTTTTTGGCAGAGATACTGTTGAGCTGATGTCATGTCCGTGTCAATGTACCATATCAGGAGGCACCTGATGTCCGTTTGTCCCAATATGGGTGATGTTAGCTTTGATCACGCGGTTAAGGTGCTTCCTCCACCGTCCAGTTACAGCTTCTCTCTTCGTAAATTACAAGTGATCTGTGGGGAGATATTTTGTCAATACCCTGACACATATATGTATGTCAATATCCTGTTTCTAAAATTTGTTCTGACTACTTTAGCAACCATTGATGATGTTCTAACTCCATCATTCCTTCTAGATTTATTAGTTGGCATTTTGCTGTAAGAGTGTATCCTTCTCCCTTTACTTATTTATTTGAGTATGAATTCATGGATTCTTATGGATTCTTATGTTATTTGGTGGGTTATAATCTATTACTGTCATTTTTCATTTTGATGCTCAAAATTTCCCAAATTTGGCCAGTGGGTGGCCCCTTCAATCTGGCTTGCTTGTCTCTTTGACATGTTTCCATGATGCTTCAAAGCACCACCTTACTTTCTATAGCAGCTGCCTCATCTTGTATTTTCTCTGTCCCATCCCTGGAATTAGCCATTTCTCCAGTGACCCCCCAGGTAAACTTGGGTAAGAAAATTGAGTTTATCTTTTATGCCTGCCCCTCACTTTTCTCTTCACCTTTCAGTAACCTGTCCCATGAGTCCCCGCTGTGACCATGATTTTCAGTATCTCTATTTAGAGAGTAAATTCTGATAAATTCATTTACCTTACAACTGTTTTGGAATGGATTGCATTACCCTTCTTTGAATTGTTTGCATTTTAAAAGAGGAAACCAGTTAGAAAGCAATGCTCAGTAAAAGATATTAACCACAGAATGTTACTGGCGATGGAGACTTTATTTTATTTATTTATTTTTTTAATGAGGAAGATTAGCCCTGGGCTAATATTCGTGCCCATCTTCCTCTGCTTTACGTGGGAGCTGCCGCAGCACGGCTTGACAAGCGGTGCGCTGGTGCATGCCGGGTGAGCCTGCAGACACCGGGCCACCGAAGCAGAGCGCACGCACTTAACTGCTGCACCACCAGGCCGGCCCATGGAGGAGAATTTAGATCACAGGGTCACAAATTTGGCCACCTTCAGGACCCTGGCAGTTAGCATGAATGTGTGTGCCAAAAGGTCATTGGTGTCAGCAACAGAGAGTGGTACAGACTGGGCTGATCTGGAAGGTGCAAGCCCACCTAATGACATTTAACTTAAAATAAATAAATAAACACTGGGCCAACCAAGCAAAACTTGTTTACAATCCTTATTTACCAGAGAGCCTCCTGTTAATGACTTGGGTGTTAGAGTAAAACTAAACTAGTGGTCTTAGCACTGTGCTTGGATGAACCGCCAAGATGCTTTATGGAACTTTCCTGAGGGCAATGGGAACGCTGTGGACGAATCCACTCTTGACCTCCCAGCTCTTCAACCAGAGTCGCTTCCTTGTTACCCATTTGATGTGATAGGCACTGTGTGAGATTCTGTTTGAAGGAAGGGATCTGTGGATCTGCAAACAAGTTCAAAAATCATTGATGTAGTCCAGCCCTCTCATCTTGCATGTAAGCAGACCCAGGCCATCCGGGGATAACCAGTATTACCATGATTGTTACTGGCAGAATTAAGCCTAAAACCCTGGTCTTCCAATGCCTGGTCCACACCTTTTCCCTTTGCCAAGTTGCTGATCTAATGGTGGAAAATCAGGTGCCAGTGGAGTAGGTTGTCCTAATGTCATACCACATACACAACAGACCATCTCTGAGTAAGGGTGTCCCTGGTTGACAGGAAGTACACAACCCTCCATCTTTGAAGACAAATATCCACCCTGATTCTAGAGCTCTGTAAATTGAACATGTGAATGAATATGTAGGTAGAAAAATCAGGTGATCAGACAATTTAGTCCTTGATTGGCGTGTTAAAAGGATACTTTCGGGCTGGCCTGGTGGCGTATCGGTTAAGTTCTCGCGCTCCGCTTTGGTGGCCTGGGGGTCGCGGGTTCAGATCCTGGGCGAGGACCGACGCACAGCTTGTCAAGCCATGCTGTGGCGGCATCCCATATAAAGTAGAGGAAGATGGGCATGGATGTTAGCCCAGGGCCAGTCTTCCTCAGCAAAAAGAGGAGGATTGGCGACAGATGTTAGCTCAGGCCTGATCTTCCTCACACACACACACACACAAATGATACTTTCATCCATAAGGAGATATTATTTCTAATGAATATATCAGTAAATTTTTCAAGTATAATTCTTAAAACTGCTGGAAGTTTTTTTGTTAATTGACAGAATATCAAAGAGTATTTCCTTTTCCATTCTGGTGAAATCATCCTTTTACTATGATAAAGTTTTTAATTTCTCCAGTTAAAATTTATATACTTTAAAGAAAAATGGCAAGATCTATTCTAAATCATTATATAGATATCATAAATTGTTTTAAAGACAACCGTTTTAGTCAATGTTGTATTCTACTACAACCTCTAGTTTTATTACAGTATAACAATTAACAGCTGACAAACTCCTGCCTATTTAAACTTTTCTTAAACTGTTTTTAAACTTTTAGGCTTTTTCTACACAAAACTTAAAACTGGAGTTATCTGAATACTCTGTCAAAGCCAGTCTAAATTCTGCATCTCTTTTGTCTTTCAAACAAAAGTGATTTATGTTCAATTGTCCACTTCATTTTTTCCTGTTTAGTAAAGGTAGAAATAATATTTGTCCCAGTTTTTAAGACGAAAAATATTTTGAAAATACGTGTTAAATATTAACACTTCTGATTTCTTCTAACATCCTTCGATGCTTAAGAGAGGACTGAGAGGCCAGGAAGCATTCAATTCAGTCTTTGCAAACTAGATCTAAAACGTTGCTCATTTACAATCTAGGATCAACTTTAATTCACTATTGGTAAATGCTAGGTTGTTCTTGAAGGAAGCATTACTTTAACCTTTTGTGGATTATTTTCTTAAATTTTAGACATTAGCATTCCTTTCACTTTTTATTCTGTCATTATTCCCTTTTTCTCATTTTGGGAGAGGGGAGTTTTTTGTTTTGTTTTTTTTAAGGAAATACTAGACATAATGAATGAAAATGGAAGCATCACATATTACTACTGAGCCTGAAATGAATTGCGTTAGCATCAGTATCTTCTATCTAATAAATTATAGTTCATATATATACTTTCCTATTGTAATTTCTTAACTTGTGGATACTTATATTCTAATAATTGTTTGGATTTTTTTCCTTATCAAATAATTTATCATTGGATTTGTCACTTTACTAAGCCAGTTTATTATTGGACATGTGAATTTTCCTCTCTTTTTATTAATTTTCATCATCACAAGACTGTATGCATAGTTATTCTGTTTCATCAAGAAACAGTTATTAAATGCTCACAGGGTGTTTGCTATTCTTTCTTTCCTTGCTCTTCCCTTCCCTTCACTTTTCTTTCTTGAAATTGTCTTTACCTGTTAACCTTAGGAGGCAGGTCGTAGGGAATAGACTTTGTCTGGAAAATATGATGCCTGCCTCACAGGGCTGTTGGGAGAACTAAATAAAATAATGGATATGGAAGCTCCTAGCACAATTCATGACATCCCTTATTTGCTTTTACTTTTTTTGTCCTTTAAGGAATCTTACTTTGACAAGTTTGACAGGTCATCAAAACTGTTGTGCTGGGCAAAATTTTACTTTCAGTAAAATGATTGGAATCTAAGCACAGCTCTTTTAGGGGTTACATTTAATTACAGTAGGGTTAATAGTTTTAACAAAGGTGGAAGCAAGACAATATAGTATGAAGGAAGGAGCCTTGGTCCTGAAGCGTGGGATTGCAACTCAGTCACTAACGCCCCAGGTGACCTTAGTCACCTTGCTTTGGGGCTTCAGTTTCTCCAGCTGTCTTAGGGTGTGGGTGATCTCCAGGGTGCTTTTGGTTCTAAAACTGATGGTTCTAAAAATGTAGCACTTCTAAAAATGGATTTATCTCTGTGGTAGGGAAAATCCTGGGAGATATACAACAACGTGCTCATTCTCGTTGGGTGATGGAGTAAGGGATGACCTTGTTTCCTTCCTCCCTCCCTCCCTCCCTCTCTTCTTCCCTTCTCTCCTTCCTTCCCTGTCTCATTTCTTCTTTTGGCAGTTATTTATAGCACCTTCCATGAGCCAGGCACTATACCCTGGGCCTGGGATACAAGAGTGAACAAGAATGTCTCAGTCCTGCATACATGGAGCCTACAGTCTTTTTTATCCATATCTTTTTTTTCCCTAAAAAAATGTCAAACACATAGAGAAACTGAAAGAATAGTACCATGAACATCTGTATCCCCTAGATTCACCAACTGTTCACATTTTTTATTCGCTTTCTGTATGTATATACTGTTTTTCTGAATCATTTGAAAGTTGCCAACACCATGCTTTACCCCTAAGTAACTTAACAGACATCTCCAAGAATCAGCACACTCTGATAAGTAACCATAATACCATTGTCACACCTAACTTAGGTAACCCCCCAAATTAGCACCAACCCTGTAGAATTGCATAATGTTTATTCCATATTGTGATTTCCTTAATTATCCCAAGAATGTCTTTCATTGCCCTCCCCGCTCAAATCCTGGTTCATCAGTCAAGGTTCACACACTACATTTGGTTTTTATGCCTCTATAGTCTCTTTTAATATAGAACTGTTCCCTACATTTTTTTCTTTTTAACAGCATTGACTTTTTGAAGAGTTCAGGCTAACTGTCTTGTAGAACATACAAAATTCTGGATTTGTCTGACTGTTTCCTTGTGGTGTCATTGAACTTGTTTCTGCATTCCCCTTATTTACTGTAATCTAGAAGTTAGGTCTAAAGGTTTGATTAGATTCATGTTAAAAGTTCTTGGCAAAAATATTTTATAGGTGAAGTTCTGCTATCTAGTTTAAGTTTTCTACAAAGATCATTTAGTACTTTTGGTTAAGAAATAGAAATAAATTTATATTTATATTACATAATACATCATTGATATATAGTGGAAAAAGCATGAGTTTTGCTAGCAGAGGCCTGGATTTGAATGCACGTTCTATACTCTCTAGCAGCTTGACCAAATTAACTAACCTAGTAGTTTCCCTCTCCACAAAAGACCAGAGAAGACAGAATCACCCCAGGGCATGCTCCCTCCACTCCACTCTAGTATTTTTTAACAGGTGGGCTCTTTTATACTACCCCTCATACTTCTCACCCCCACCCCAGGCTTAAACACCACCAATTCTCTGTGCCCAGTGTCCTCATCTGAGAAATTTGAAAAATCTGTACCTTGAAGCGTTGTTGTAAGAATTGGAGTTTAATAATACTATGTATAATATGGCAGCACAGGGTCTGCAACATATTATATGCTCAACACACTACCACTGTTATTCTTATTACAGCAGTATTTGTGAACAAAACAAAACAAAAGAGAGCTTGAAAAGGGATAAGGAAGTGATATGGTATAGTAGAGAAGAATATTCCATTTCTAAGTGGTTACTTCAGAAACCTTCTAAGAGTGTTTGTGCTAATGCTATGGCCTCAATAAATGTTCAGCTGGGAAAGTGCTATGACACAATGATTATTAACATTTCTGCAGCCCTTTACAGTTTACAAAGCATATCCACATTCATTATAGTGTTTGATATATGCTTTTTGTTGGAGATCAGATGTGCTTAGTGCTTTGCCCAAGGACAGAAAATAATCAGTGGCGGAGCTCAAATTAGGAGTTCTGATTGTAGAACAGACTCCTTTTGCTGAAAATGTATAGCCTGGAACAGAAACCAAATGTCTCCTTTCTAAATCCCTGACCAAGGGACTCTCTTTCCTTATGGTGTAGGGTACTGAAATGGTTAGTTAAAGCTCATTGAGTCTGTTTCAGACTTGCAACTCCTCATCTGTCATGTTTTATCTGCGTTGGGTGACATTTCCTGTACTGTCGTGTGTTGTCAGTCAGCCATAAGGCTGTAGTTATTTCTTGCTCTCTGCTCTAACAGAGAGAAGTACTGGTTAATGAACCTGAATTAACACCGTCACCTGCATATTAAAAATGCATTCAAACTTCTTCGCTGGACTGATTTCCTTCTTCAAATTGTGTAGCATTGGACAAATTAAAGACCACTTATCAAGCCAGGCTGAGGTGGCATCCCACATAGAACAACTAGAAGGATGTACAACTATGACATACAACTATCTTACTGGGACTTTGGGAAGAAAAAAGGAAAAAAGCATGAAGATTGGCAACAGATGTTAGCTCAGAGCCAATCTTCCTCAAAAAAAAAAATCACTCAATATATATATGGGAAATACAGTCAGTACATCTTGTTTGTAAAAATAATATAAAAAAGGCAAAAAGTAGAAATAAGAAAATAACAAGTACTTTTATATCTTCCACCAATTGTGAGCATGACAACCTCCCTGGTATATTTATCTATCTACCTACCTACCTATTTGTCAATATTTTTACATGGTTGACAGTATTCTGTATATAATTTTTCCTTTAATGTACGCAATTTTATATCCTGCTTTGTATCTTTTTACTCTTTAAAATTAAAGTAATTGTGATTTTTAATGGCTGCATAATGCACCATTAAGTGAATGTACCATAATTTTGCAAACAATCATCTTCTCTTGGACATTTAGGTTTTTTCCAGTTGTTTATATAGTTAATAGTAATGCTATAAACCTATTTTTGAAGATATCTTAGTCTGTTGCACATTATATCCTCATTATAGAGGCTAAGTGAAACTTCTGAGGCCAAAGGTGTAACCTCTTTTAAGGCTTTCCAGAAAAGTGTTCCATATTTTAAAAATTCCAATATGGCAAAGCTTACTGCATTAGAATGGTTGTCCTCTTCAACGAGGACACAGCATGAATAATTAGTTATATGGATATTTAGTTATTATGGATAATTAGTTATCACACATCTATTGTGGATACTTGTTGTTTGCCCACCTGTTTTAGAAGCTGAAAGTGCCAGATACTTTCCAAGCTCCCTCAAAGCTATGCGTCAGCATGTGACCTGGGATAGACCAGTCCAACTGGCCCTCTCCAGATTTTGAGGCTGAAGGTGTTTGTGCAGAGAAGCAAGCACCATGGAAAGTCCATCTGGGGGATGTAGTGGCCACAGCTGTGAGTGAGGCAGCATCTGATGTACAGAGCGAAAGTGGTAGCCATGAGGTCCAGCATTTGGTGGTGGTGGCAGCAGTGTCCTCACTAGAAGGGCGCTGGCATAATTTTGGCTCTGGCCCTGGCCGTCGTCTATTGTCTCTTATTCTTTCCCATTTACTGAGCCTGGTTGTCCAGCCTCCCCCGATCCTCTGTCAAGACTCAATATCGTTTAATGAATTACTTCTCTATTGAAACCAGCCAGAGTTTGAGTCTATTGCTTACAAAAAAGAATCTGACTGGGGCTGGCCCGGTGGCACAAGTGGTTGGGTGCGCACACTCCACTGCAGTGGCCCAGGGTTCGCTGGTTCAGATCCCCGGCGCGCACCGACGCACCACTTGGCAAGCCATGCTGTGGCGGCGTCCCATATAAAGTGGAGGAAGATGGGCATGGATGTTAGCCCAGGGCCAGTCCTCCTCAGCAAAAAGAGGAGGATTGGCAGATGTTAGCCCAGGGCCGATCTTCCTCACAAAAAAAAAAAGAATCTGACTAAATTTCCATGCAGGGATTCTCCCCATGTGTAGCAGGACCTAGATAAGATAACAGGAGAATTGGCATGAATGAGGGAGATCTAGGGGAATAGAGAGGGCTTGGCAAGGTAACATGTCAGGCCTGGGAGTTGGGATGAGTCTGATTGGATGAACTGTGTCAATATTGGAAGCTGAAGGTAAGAGCAGCTTCTTATGAAGGTAACATTTATCATTCTTGGGCACCTGATCTGGTTGTTAGCAGAGTGATTCTGGGGCTGATTCGCGAGTCCAGCCCTTGCAAATGTGACAATGGAAACCACGTCTGGGAAGGTGACTAAATGATAAGCCTCCAAATGGATGGTGAGCCAAGCAGCCTTGGTTGGGACGGACTGTGGAGCTGAGACTCTAGGTGGGATAAAGGGGCAGTAGCAGATGAAGCTGTATAGACTTGAATGGAAGCCAACAATCACCATGGAAGGCCATGCAACTACTTTTGGCAGTTCTCTTGGGCGATTTTCAAGTAACACAACCGAAGCAGCCTCATTACATAAGAGGTGAACTTTGTGTCCGACCAAACCAGTATTGCCTCAGCTTGGTCACCTTTCCCATGGGGATGGGCTTGGAATTATTTTAAAATTTAAATAAATTTTGGCCGTTTCAAAAATCCAGAAAACCAAGGTTGTAACGACCAGAGATATTTAAAAAACATTTCCAGCTGGAAAGGCAGTCTTTAAAATAACTATTTAGACTTTATGTGTTTCCAAAGTTATACCAGTGCTTTGCATCAACCATTTTCTTTAAATCCTTCAACAACCCTGAAAGGTAGGTATTAGTAACCTTGTTTTATGGAGGAAAGCACAGGCTAAGTTAATTATCAGATAAGAAGGCAAATAAGTGGTAAAGCAAGTGTTCAAACCCAGATCTGGTTCACTCTAGAGCACGTGCTCTTTCTGTCGGCAGTGCTTAGGGAGGATCCAGAAATGCTTGAATCAATGCCAGCATTATTGTTGTCTCCTCTGGAGACTGCTCTAAAGGGAACAATATACATCTGACTCTATAAGTTCTAGATTTTAAAAGTCACAGTTAACGTATATAGAAGCCCATTAGTAAAATAACCCACAGGTTCTGCCCAAATGCTGTGAAATCTTTGATTAAGGGCTTAAAAACAGTGAAAAGTAATAAACAGTAGATCTGACTACAACTCAAGTAATAAAACACCTTCACTGATTTTCATACTCGGCAGAAATATTTTTAATGATTAAAGAAAAATAATAATCCTCACTCTACTAACTCAATGACACATTGAAAAATTAGCCTAGCTGTGTAACCTTAAATGAAGCTGCTCTCTCTGTGTGGGCACTGTCCTTTATGCCAAGGTGCAGAAGAGCAAGCCCACTTGTGAAGGGTTTGTTTCTGGGCATTTCTTTCCATGATTCTTAATGTGTATTTGTTAAGGACCACACACACACATAATAGCCAAATGAAATCTAGAGGGTTAGATTTTCAGCTAACAGCAGGCCAGTCTTCAGACTGACGCTAATGCCCATGTGAAAGGGGAAAGAAGGGGAACAATCCCATAATTGCAATGCTCTTACACTTCCTCCCCATGAAGCAGTGAGGGAGGCACTATTGTGTAGGAGATTGTGGGAGGGGCCGTGCGGTTGGGCTGGGGAGGTGGTGAAGATTTCAGATTTTCTCTTTTAAAATAATAGTTGGCCTCATGGCAACAGCAGGTGGTAGAGCAGTGCCTGACCTGCTGGAAGGCTGGTCCCACAGACCCATTCACTGTGGGCTTGTCTCTGTGTCGTTGGGAGCCTGGGTGGGGGCTGGGGCAGGGGGTTGCTGAGCTGATCAAGTTGTAGTTTGTCTTCACTCACCTTGGGTGGTGCTCTGTCCTCTTTACCGCCTGATTGTTGACGTGGTGGGAGAGGTTGATGATGGTGCTATGTTGTCTTAAGGTCCCCTTAAAAAAAAACCAAACCAAACCAACCAACCAAACAAAAATTTTCTACTTCCCAAATCGGTCCCCTGAGGGAAGATTCAAAGGCTGTTCAGAACCAGCCGGGCACTGATGTTTCTGCTCTCATTCAAGTGGGGGTTTGGTGTGGGAGGCAGGAAAGAGCTAAGCAGAGGGGTCTTCCGTGCCTTTCCCTTCCTGCCACAGTTGTGTCAGATGTCCCAGCTTCTAGCCAGACAGTCCTACAACGTCCTTGCACAGCATGCAGAATAAACCTGTTTTGTAAAAATAACTCGTTTGATTTCTCCCAGCCTTGGACCCTGCTTAGTTAGGGGCACTGACCAGGAGACAAGTCGTCTAGGGCCATCCTGTCCTGGTGGAGTGACAGGGGGACCACCCATGACCTCCCAGCTGCAGTGCCTGTGGAGCAAAGGGTTCTGAAGCAAAGGATTTTTAAAAATACAATAATAAAAAAAGAAAGCAAGAGAACCCTTTGAAAATCCTTACTATTTCCTGCTGTCTCCTACAGTGATTGCCCTTCCATTAGTGTGGTGCAACAGTGGGGAGATTTTTTTTTTCTACTTTGCTATCAGCCCAAGCCTTGAGGTTAAACTTAAGGCAGGCTACCTATCCAGGTTACCTAAAATAAATTGTAATGGGAATCACCATCTAGTCCTTGAGCTATTGTATGCTTCCATGTTCATTCTTTGAGGAGTAAGACAATAAAAATATATTGTTTTATTATTCAGGATCCCCTTGGTTGCTGGCAACTGAAATCCAAATTGAATTTGTTTAGGAAAAAAGGAGGAATTTATTGAGAAGATATTGGGATATTTTAAAAGTCAATCTATTGGAAAGACAAGGAAATAGCCAGAAATTTAATACAAAATAAAGTAAAACTGGAACTGAGAGCCAAAGTGCTCCCAGGATTCTCTCCCTCTGTCTTCGTCTCTGCTCCTCTTTGTTGTCCAAGTCATTTTCTCTCAGTGTAGATCTTGAGTTGCACATATTGTAGGTTAGAACACAAAAGAGACTGACTTATTTCTTAATTCCAGATAGAAAAATCTTGGGGAAGGCCCTGATTGTCCTGATTTAGGCAGGGGCCCCAGCCTGATCTAGTCAATTGTGTCAGTGGGGTGGTGTCATCTAAGAACGTGGACCCAACCGCCTCGAACCACATGTTTGGAGTGTAGAAAGGAGCTGTTCCAAGAAGGGAGTTTCTTTCTTGGAAGGAGGGAGGGGTTCTAGTCAAACTAATAGCAGATACCCACTATAAAAATATATAAAATACTTGCACATAGACCTGAGAAATGTTTCTTATCTGATTTTGGCCATCTTGGCAGCCAGAGTCTTGATAAAAGTCAGAAATCAAAAACCTAATTCAGACATGTATATATGGCAAGACCTATAGCATTCATTCATTCATTCATTCATTCATTCATTTATTTTAACTTGGAACTCCAAAGAAGACAAAATATATTGAGAATGACTGGACTCACACTCTAAAGAAAACCAAATACATAGCAGTTTACACTCATATTTACACATACCATTGTGTAAGGGACTTTAGTGAGTTCTTATATTCATCTCTAGTTCCTCCTCTTGAAAGAAGCAGTGACTGCTTCAAATTCATGTGGCTAAGGGGATTTTCTATGCTTGTTTGGACTGGATTCTCTGCTGCATGCCTTTCATTGTTTTTGTCTTATTTGGTTTGGTCTGAGCTGAGATGCCCACTTTTTTTTGTTGTTGCTGGGTGATATTGGCCTTGAGCTAAATATTGTTGCCAATCTTCCTCTTTTTTTTTTCCCTCCCCAAAGCCCCAGTGCATGGTTGTATATCCTAGTTGTAAGTCCTTCTAGTTCTTCTATGTGAGCTGCCACCACAGCATGGCACCTGATGGACAGGTGGTGTAGTTCTTCGACCGGGAAACGAACCTGAGCTGCCGAGGCGGTGAGAGCGCTGAACTTTAACCACTAGGCCCTCAGGGCTGGCTCGAGATGCCCACTCTTTACCTTGGGGCCCTTCTTTCTTAGTGTTGCCCCTGCCAATCCACTGGAACAGCCCTGTTCACTGTGGTCCCCGACCATGATGAGTTCCATCTGCACTCTCTCAAGGGGGTCCAGTGTCAGTCTGCTGGGGTGGCTGCCTCTCCAGGTGCTGGTGGTGGGTGGAATGTTCAAAGCCCCCTCAGCGGATGAAACTTGTCCTGAGTGGTGTCTGAAGAGCACATAAAGAAATTGTTCCTTTACTCAACTCCATGGTGTTATGTAAGATCATGAACCGCTCCTTCTCTCCACCACCCATCTCACCCTGACTCCCTGCCACAATATGTTGCCAGCAACCTAGATATTACTGTTCATTAATTCATGCCTAACATGCAGTGGCTTATACGAGGTGTTATTGAATGTCTAAAAATAGGCACAGAGCCTGGAAGTGAGAAGTGAAAGTTGCAAAATGGCTGAGTGGAAAAAATGATGGGACACAAAGCAGGCCTTTTGATATTTTTCCCTGTGGTTATTTTACAGGTTAAATAAGATTAATATTCTTGGTGAACCAAGGGCAATTAGCCACTTCAGATGTTTTACTTACTTCTTCTTAGCCTATTCCAGAATTCTGTTTTATTTATTTAATTTAACAGGACTTGGCCTTGATTGTGGCCATTCGTATAAGACGCTTTGCCATCAAGTTTGCATTTCTAAAGTTTTGCATTTCAAATCAGGTAACCAGTTTCAGCAAATATATTTCCATGTACACGTGACTATAATCGGGGCATAAGATTATATATTAAAACAAACCCCCAAAATGGTCTTTAGAAATAAAAGATTTCGTTTTCTATGTATAGGAAGAATTCAGGGGGAGGGAGGCGGATTTGGCATTATTTTAAAAACCGTATAATTGAGTATATAATTTAAATGCAAAATTGTAGGTTAGTATTTTTCTAATTGTATTAGTAACCTGAACACACAGGCAGGGGCAAAGGAGGGTTGCGGTATTTCTATCTAGGATGATTCCTGAACAACAGACCATTCTGCTTTTCTTTCGTCCTGCCTCCTGGGACAGTACTCCCCAGTAAGTGTGAGCGCATTGCCTACTCTCATCCTCTGTTTCTAGGAAAGCTGGGCAAGGCATCTTCTAACATGCTGTAGAGATGACTTCACAAATAATTTTATTACTATGATTTCATTTAATCTTTCTAACCAATCTATAAAGTAAATGTCCTAGGCCCACTTGTTGTAAATGTCAGGGCTGGGTTGTGTACCCACAATTTTTGATTTTAAGCCAAGGACCTTTCTTACTTCATTCATATTTCTCAAATTAGGGCCTGAGGATCTTTGAAAGTCTGCAGTTATATTCTCAAGGGGCCTCGAGTTCTCTGTGAGAATTTAATTTGGTGTTTTCATTTTGGTAATAATAATAAATGACTATCAACATATTTTGGTTCCCTGGGATGATCAAGGTAGCAGAGAGCTGCTATGTGCTTTGGGGGCCTCCATTTTTGTCTGTGTTTAAGGATTTGTTGTTGCCAGAGAGTGCCACTTCAATGTTAGAGATAAATGATTTGGAATTAAAAAAAAAGAACACACAGGCACTTAATACGTGAAGGTTGTGTTCTCACTAAGTGAAGGCCAACTGACTTCGTCACAGGATGTACGAAGGAAGGTTCTGTGTAATTTAAATGGAGACAAGTGGTGGGAGCATTGAGTCACTGCACGCACCACCTGTGGTTGGCATGCTGGACTCAGAAGAGCCTGCACGTTGCAGGGAGCACCACATTCAGGTCGTGGGGTGGAGTGGCCGTCTGCCCGTGTCCCAGTAAATCAGAATTGTTAATTTGAATTTTATAAGCCCTGTATTTGTTGATCTGCAACTTTGTTTTAATTTTATTGTTGTATAATATCTATATGCAAACATTCTTTATGTCTAGTTTTTTACCATGTGAAATTACCTTATGATTTATTTGTTTGCTTATCTATTATCTGTTTTTTTACATTAGGATATAAACATCTGGAGAGCAAAGGCCTTACTTGTCTAATTTGCTCTTTTGCATGACAATTGGAGCCTTGGGGATGGAAAGAATCTAGGAAGACCTTGTAGAACTATTGCAGAAGAGGGTCTAGGATATGACTCCAAGGAAGTTAAGTATTCAAGAGGTGAATAATAGAGGGTGAGCTGGCAATGGAGAGTAAAGGAACAACTAGGCAGAGAGAGGAGTTAATATCATGGAAGCCAATGGAAGCCAGTGTTTCAAAAAAAGGAGGTCAGAGTCAATGGTATAGACCACTGCCTAGAAGATAAATATAGTAAGAGTCGCTTGGCTGTGGTGACTTGGAGGACATTGGTAACCTTGGGGGAAGTATGTTTTGTTGGAGTGACAGGGTGGAAACCAGACTGGAGTGGACAGAAGCACGAAGGATGAAGAAGTTGAGGCAGTAAGTGTGAACAACTCAACTCAACTCCATCATGAAATTTGCCAGTCGGAGATCCAAGGATGTAGCTAGAGTTGGACATGGGGCTGAGGGAGGACTTTTTTCAATGGGAGATAGTTGAGCTGACATGCTGAGGCTGGAGGAGAAGTTGAAGTTGAAGGAAAAGGAGAGATAGGGGATAATGGATGTCACCAAGTCTGTGAGAGGCAGGAGGGATGGAATCAGAAGACAAGAAGACGCAGGCTTTGAATTGAGTAGGGCACCACTTCCATTGTGGTGGGAGGGAAGGCAGGATATTTACTCAACACCTGCTATTGCAAACAACAAGGAACATGGTCCCCGGCCTCGAGAAGCTGTAGTCCAGTTGGAGTGGCAAGACGTTGCAACAAAAAAGAATAACAACTCAGTCTGTGATAAGCCTATACGCAGTGAGTGCTGTAGCATTTCAGAGAAGAGCAAGATTAACTCCTGATGCTGTGATCAAGGCAGTTTTCACAAGAAGTGGCATTGATTTGGAACTTGAAAGCAGAGTAGGATTTTACTAGCTGGAGATACAAGTGCTAAGAGAAAATAAAGGAGAAGAAGAGTACATTTCATGTAGGGGGACTGGCATGAACAAAGGACTGAAGTACAGTACTTCAGTCACTTTATCCTTCAGCACAGAAACAGGGGCTTCTTTTTTTTTTGCCCCTTTGCTTCTATACTCTGATAGAACGCAGCAATTTAGAGGAAGAAAGAGACCTTAGAGATTATCTCATCTAATGTCCTTATTTTTCTAGGTATGAAAACTGAGGTGCAGAGGATGGAAGTGACTCTTGAAAGTCACAAAGCTCATAAGTGAGAGTCGGGCTCTGGCTCACAAATGTAGCTTCCACAATAACATTATTGTACATGTTGTAAGGACAGAATATGTTCAGTAACACTGCACCTGATTTTATTGAATTACATCAGATGTGCAAGGGAGTAAAAATCAGGAGAACTTTAGATTTTTTTAAAAAAGAAATGTACTTATGTAGCTATGGTGATTACAACAATTCTAACAAAGTTTTGCTATGGAGACATTTCATTACAACCTGCATTAATGAAGAGATAAGGATAATTTGTTATTAGGAGAATAACTGATGATTTCCTGCAATTCACCAGACTTATCTTACACTTGTCTCCTTTGCCTTGGCCAGATTAAGCCCCAACTGACCAAAAGTGAATTTGAAGGGGCTGGCCCCATGGCCTAGTGGTTAAGTTCAGCATGTTCTGCTTTGGTGGCCTGGGTTCAGTTCCCGGGTGCGGACCTACACCACTCATTGGCGGCTGTGCTGTGGTGGCTACCCATGTACAAAATAGAGGAAGATTGGCACGGATGTTAGCTCAGGGCAGCTCTTCCTCAAGCAGAAAGAGGAAGATTGGCAACAGATGTTAGCTCAGGGCAAATCTTCCTCAGCAAAAAAAAAAGGAAAAGTGAATTTGAAGAAAAATCTATGTCAACTCAAAGTATACATTTACAATAGAGGAGGAGGATGGCAAAAAGATATTAGTTTCGTATGGCAGCTGTAACAAATTACCACATACTTAGTGGCTTAAAACAACACAAGTCTATTATCTTACAGTTCTCAAGGTCAGAAGTCCAACACAGGTCTCACTTGGCTAAAATCAAGGTGTTGGCGGAGCTAGGTTTCTTTCTGAAGGCTCTAGAGAATTATCTGTTTCCTGCCTTTTCCAGCTTCTGGAGGCCTCCCACATTCTTTGGCTTCTGGCCTCGTTCCTCCATATTGAAAGCCAGCAATAGTGCACCTCTCTGACCCTTTCTCTAGTCACTGGAGACTTATCTCCCTCCGACCACAGCCAGGAAAGGTTCTCTGCTTTCAAGGACTCATGTGATTAGATTGGGCCCACCCGGCTAATCCAGGATTATCTCCTTATCTCAAGATCCTTAACCTTAATCACATCTGTAAATTCCTTTGCCATATAAAGTAACAAATTCACAGGTTCCGGAATTAGGACATGGGCATGTTTGGGGGGGCCATTGTTTTGTGTACTACAAAGAAGAAGGAGGAGGAAAAGAAATACTATGGATCATTAGAGAGATGATTTATAGATCATTAGGAAAGAAAATGAGCATCAAGAACCAGTATAAATTCACTAAGTCATAGCAAATATCATTTTCTTATTTAACAGAGTTACTGGGCAAATAGATGTGGGGAATGCCAGGGACAAATTTATCAGGCTGTTTTTTCTCTTAGGATGTTCTTGTGGAAAGATGAAGGAGTGGGTGTAAGATGTCGGTGCAGTAAGCTCTGCTCACAACTCATTAAACAACTGGTGAAAAGTGGAAATAGATGTAAACCTGAATGAAGCCTTCCTGGTGTGTCACGGGGCTTTTTGTCCTTGGTCCTTCCTTAGTCACAGCATTATCAGTGACTTGGATGAGGACTTAACGGTCTGGTTTATCAAATCTGCAGGTGACACAATAGGATAAAAAATTAGAGAAAATGTTAATAAACTGGGGAGATAAGCTGAAAGCACATGAACTATTATAGTAGCAAATGTGAAGTCTTAGATTTCGGGGAGAAAATCAATTAAATACAGGACAGATGGTACTAGATTTGATGTCGGTTTACGTGAAAAAGAAACAAACAAAAGAAAACAATGGATGTGTCTGTGAAAGTAGAAGTGATATTAAAGACATCAATTAACAATTTTTGAGCATCTACTATGTATCAGGTAGTGTGCTAGGGGCTTTACAAGTCACATATTTTCACCCTCAAAAAATTCATAAGGAAATAATGATTATATCTGTTTCACAGATGAATTTAGGGTTTAGAGATATGAAGTAACTTACCCAAGATTACAAAATTATCTATCAATACAAATTTGGGTCTGACGCTCAAGCCCATACTCGTGTAACAGAATGACAGGAGTGTTTTTTAAAAAGCCAAGGAATTATAGCTGCGTTAGTAAAAATAGTGTCCAGGTCATTATAGAACACATCTTGGGTGCATCTTCCATTTTGGGCTCTTCATATTAAGAGGGGCTTTGGCAAACTCGAATGTGCATATAGGAGTGTGACCATCGTCATGGATGACCCGGACACCAAATCATATGAGGAGTGATGGAATGAATTTGGTATATTTTGCCTAAAATAGACTTGGGTTGGGATGGACAGCACAAGAGTATAATCACTCTTTAAAAATATTTGAAGACAGAACAGAGTTTTCGCTTCTGGAAGTTGTGTGGGTGCAGATTTTGGTTCAAGAGAACTTGGTGATAATGATTTATGTCATGAAGTCAGCATTTAAGGACAGGCTTGGTGTGAATTCCTTGGAAATAGCAACCGAAGTGCTTTCATGTTTGGGGTTAAATGATGCTTGGCAGGGGGACAGGTGCTCAATTAGTGTCTGTTGAATGCATGAACAAGTGCTTTGTCAGGGACATCGTGCAAGAAATTAGTGAATTGAGAATCAAGTTAGAAGAGATGAACTCTAGGGTTATTTCCAACTTTGGGATTTTTCTTTGATTTAGTTTAGATCGTTGACTTGAGATAAGCAGGGCAAACAACGCACAGCCGTGGGTCTGCTGCCTTTCTTTGCTTAACTGGTAAGTCAGTGCCAAGTTCCAATGGCCTGATTAACACTAAGTTCTAATGATCTGAATATCAACATCAAAAGTATTTCATTTTTGCATTACTAATAGGTCTCTTTCTAAACAAGTTGACATTTTAATTGTTTTTGAGTGGCCTCCATTATTTTTTTCCCCTGCATTTTGGCAGGATTGATTGGATAAATCATAGAAAAGCCAATTAAATTTGCAATCTAGCCATTTTCTGTAAACAAGCTGGCAATATAAGGGTCCTGAGGGGTTGTAGCTACAACAGTAGCCACCTTGAATTAGTGGAATTGATTTAGAGGATTTATTTAGAAAGTGAGTCAAACTGCGGAGCAGTAAAAATGACCAGGAGG
The DNA here is from genome assembly GCF_057802395.1 of Ceratotherium simum simum. Lineage (NCBI taxonomy): Eukaryota > Metazoa > Chordata > Mammalia > Perissodactyla > Rhinocerotidae > Ceratotherium > Ceratotherium simum. Next base: position 10,078,418 of record NC_141919.1, on the reverse strand, counting down.
ATACAGACATGGAAGGAGATCTCACAGACTAGGGCAGAGTTGGCAGTGGCCTATATATTTGAAGAGCCTAAAGAAAGGCCATTATCCAGCTTTAATGTGTTCAAAAATAATGTTGAGGGGCCGGCCCGGTGGCACAGCGGTTAAGTGCACACGCTCTGCTTCAGGCCCTGGGGTTCACCAGTTCAGGTTCCGGGTGCGCACCGACACACCACTTGTCAAGCCATGCTGTGGCGGCGTGCCATATAAAGTAGAGGAAGATGGGCACAGATGTTAGCTCAGGGCTGATCTTCCTCACACACACACAAAAATAATAATGTTGAAGTCATGCATGTATGTCAAAATCCTATCTTTAATACAACAAAATATATAAATATTAGTAATTTGTGGTTACAGTGGAATAGACAGCTGAATTTCCTCTGATATTCCTGCATTTCTTTGTTCTATGTTGATGCCAGCTATTGGACCCAGCTGGGGTGGATGTCACTGAGTTGGCAAGAGTGCAATACTTTTAAATCCACTCCCCCAACCCACCAGTATTGTATACCCAGTTATTTGTAATTCCTGCCATTATTAAGTCTTACAAAGTTCATTATAATATGAGACCATGTCACCATAGATACCTACAAGTGACTCATCTGTGCAGTTTGGAAGGTGCTTCATGGACATTTAATTTTGGGGATTCCCAAGTTAATTTCCCAATTATAGTCATCCTAGCTAACACCACTTACTTGTTTGTCCTAGGTGCCTGAAATTTCCATTATCAGAGTTATTCCTTTAGTTTTCAGAGAAGACTATTCAGGAAAAGTAATCCACTAAACCACTTCAATAGAGTTAGTTTATCAGATTAGTTTGCCTATCTTTTCTTTCCTAGGATCCTCTGTGTATCTCTCAGGGTCTCTTTAGGAAACAGATGGCATATTCAAGCTGGGTAATTGAGGAGAGTTTCATGAAGTGGCTATTTACAAAGTGTGTGTGGCTTAGGAACAGTCCAGGCTGGTAACACTGGGGCTTCGTTACCACACCTAGGCCTGATGGTAAGTTGTAGGAAGAGGCTACCTGCAAGTTGCTGTGACATTTGGTGGAGGGATGAAGCAGGGAGCAAGCTGGAGAATAAACATCCTGACTTCACTCTCCTCTCTCCTTGTATCCACTGATGGTCTCCCACATGAACTAAACCCAAACAAAACCAGAGGGCCAGGAAGTCCATTGGTGTAGTCCACATAGGTCATTCTCTGGGGCAGGGTGGAGAGCAGATCTGGAGGGGCGAAAGGAAGAGACCTAAGACAATATGTAGCAAAGTTGGTATTCCCAACTGTGCTTGACCTCCTTCCTACCTTAACTGTTCCTGTAGGCCATCCATTTATGGTTTCTACTCCTCCCTTCATCGTATATGCTGATAGCCAAATAACGCCACCTGAATCTCCCATAGGCACCTCACATACCCTGAATGAACTCATCACACTCATCATCTTTATGTCCTTTATCCAACCTGCTCCTCCTCTTGTATTCTGTCATAGTTAAGGCATCACTACCCTGGTGCCCAAGTCAGAAATCCGGGAATAATTTTATACCACAGTCTTTTCTTCACACCCAACAGCCAATCACCCATTCTGCTGATTTTAGCTCCAAGGTATTTCTTCATCTAGCTCCTTTTTTCTCCATTTCTACTGCCGGTTTTCTGATTTAGGTCATTATTACCTCTTTTAACCTGTGTTCTGGCCTCCAGTAAGTTCCCCCTTAAAACTGTGACCCACATTGCCATCAGAGTGTCTATTTAGAAATCAAATTCTGTTTCATTCACTCATTTATTTATTTATTTATTTATTTTTATAATTTTATTTATTTATTTATTTTTTCCCCCAAAACCCCAGTAGATAGTTGTATGTCATAGTTGCACATCCTTCTAGTTGCTGTATGTGGGACGTAGCCTCAGCATGGCCAGAGAAGCGGTGCGTTGGTGCACGCCCAGGATCCAAACTCGGGCCACCAGCAGCGGAGTGCGAGTACTTAACCGCTAAGCCACGGGGCCGGCCCCTCATTCACTCATTTAGAGAATATTTATTGAAAACTATTATGTGCAAAATATTATGCTAAGTGTTGGAAATTCAGAAATGAATAAGACATGTTCTCTGCCCTCAGTTGTAATCTCGTGATCGAGAGAAGTATAGATTGATAGAATTTTAAATAAGGCACTTAGTTTATAATTGGAGTAAGGTGATGAAGAAAACTCCCTGGAGAAATTAACACCTAAATTTAGCCCTGAAAGACTAATAAGGGTTAACCAGATAAAAGAGAGGAGAGGAGGAGGCAGAGGCAGGGAAAGATATTTCAGGCTATGAGTGTAACCTGGGGCATGTTCTGAAAGCAAGCGAGAGCATCAACAGCTGGAAGGATTTGAAGTAATATAGTGTGGGTGAAGCAGAAAGTGTGAAATCAGTGGTCAGATGATGAAGAGTTTTGTTAAGGACTTTATCTCAAAGATTATGGAGACCCTTGGAGGAGACTTTAAGCTGAGGGTTGGCATGATTAGATTTGTATTTTGTAAGGATTACTCTTGTAGTTGTTTGGCAAATAGATTTGAAAGGGGTAAGACCGGAGGCAGATTAGCCAGTTGCTAAGAGCTTTCATTGAGCTCAGGAAGTAGCGGTAGGCATGGAATGATCCAAAATCTATTAAGGTGGGATTACTTATAGCATATATTGAAGGACTGAACTTGGATGGTGAAGGAGAGAAAGGAATCAAGACTGATGACTAGGACTCTGGCTTGGGCAACTGGTGCTAATTAATATTCACCAGGGTAAAGGAATTCAGAAAGATGAGGTTGTAGGAAGGTCAGGTAATGAACTTGATTTTGGACACACTGAGTTTGTGGTTCTTGTGGGCCATTCGGGTAGAGATGTTGAGTGGGATGTTCATATCTAGATTTTGAATTATGACAACAGATGAGGTTTCTCAAGGCAGGCCTATTGAATGAAAATAGGCTCTATGAAGGACCAACATGTGAAGCTTATTGGATGAAAGAGAGAACAAGTGTTCAAAGAGTTAGGAGGAAAAATCTTCAGTCTCCATTATCTACTGGATCAAGGCCAAACTCTTATATTGAACTTTTCTCTCCCAATTTGTCTCATGCCAATCCCCAATTTACATTTTTAAGTTCTATCAGTTCTCTTAGTTCTATTAGTGCTTTTAAGTTCCAGTAGTACAAAGCTGCTGATGGTTCTCCATGTATACCTACATCTCTATTCCTTAGATATCTATCTGCTATTTGCTTTTAGTGTTTTCTTTCTCTGCCTGGAATACCTGTTCCCCCTTCTTTATCTGGTTACAGCATAATTAGCCTTCAAAAGTCATTTCAAGATCATCTGCTCTGGGAAGACTTAACTTGAGTCCCCTTGGTTGAGCTGGATGCCTCCTCCTTCCTTCCCATAGCTTTTGTTTGTATATCTATCCTAGCACTTATCACATGGTATTGAAATCATCTGTCTACCTAGACTATCATCAAGATTGTTGCATGAGTTCAAGAACTGTGTTGCAGGTTGGATTCCCCAGGAAGCAGATTCTGAGACGGAGTTTAGTGTACAAGATGTTTATTCAAGAGCACCCTTAGGATCAACACCTGTGGAAAGGAGAAAGAAGCAGGAGTGGGATGAGGGAGCAGTCAAGCCCTGATGCAAATCCAACTGCCTCCTCTGACACCATTAAGAGCTCTGGAGCTAGAATGGCCTTTCAGAATTGTTCCAAATTGGAGTGGGCTTGCCAGGCATCCCCTCCCTGATCAGTCATTAGGTGTGGGCCACCCCAGGAAGGGGCATGACGTTGGGTGAGGCAGCTCTGCAACTGAAGCAGTCCCTGAAAAGGCTGACAGCTGGGGGCCATCTGCTGACAGCACTCCCTGCAGCTGGGACAGCACATCCTTTCCTGAAGGGGGATGGGGCAGTGCATTGCAGTGTCACCACAGACCAGATATTTTTCTTTGCATTCCTAGGGCCTGCCATACTATGTGGCAGATGCAAACTGTGGGCTGGAGCTGAGCAGCAGTTGTCCTCCTCAGACAGGCTTGTGATCTCTAGTTCTCCAGACACACTCCCTCCCCACTCCCTAATGCACGGAACCCTGTCTGCTGCATGTGTTTACATTACCTGTGGTCCTTTGAGTTTGTCAGCTCTGTTAGTTACTAATGAATGTTTATTGAACTGAACAAAAATCAATATCACTGCATTACCCTTTTTAAGAACATTCATATACATTTGAAACAACCCTAAAGTCAGAAATAATGATCATTCCGCAGATGATCATTTTACAGATGAGGAACCTGAGTCCCAGATGGCTCAGTGGTTTGCCCAAGGTCTCTAGACAGGAAGTGGTTGGATTATGACTTGTATCAAGCGTTCTGATTTAAAACCTCATGCTCTTCCACTGTGGCACCTGAGGGCCTTGGGATATTACTGCCGGAAGAAGATTGGGCGGACAGAGGTCTTGACTAAAATAAAATGTCTTAACAAAACCAGAAATATTCAGGGAGAAAGAAACTGGAAAATTTCTAAGCTGGCAGCAAGAACTGGAAAAGGAGAGTATTTTTTGAGGGCCTTCTTTTCTCAGATGGTTTCAAAGGAGTAAAATCAATTAGAGCTGCAAGGGAGAGTAGGAGACAGGACGAGGTCGATGATCAAAGGGGAGAGCAGTGTAGGAAAACAGCAACATTTCATACACAGCCACACACCCTGAAAAGGTGCCAGCAGTGCGAGGTCGCGTTAACTGTCGAGAATAAGACTGGAATAGATGGATAAATGAGAGACAGTATTGCTGAGGCTGAGGTGTTTGCCTGCCTCCAAAGGACAAAATTCTGAGAGGCGAAATGAAAGAAAATTTATCCAATTGACTATAAAATGGAAGTATGGTGGCTCCAGTGCCAAATATGGATTAGAACTTTTTTTATTACACTAAACTTGACTAGTCAAAAAGCCTTGGAAATAACATTTTTCTTCTCTACATAATTTTAAATAAAGGATTTTATTTTTTAAAGAGAACCTTGCTTTTTATTAAAAAGCTGGGAGATAAAATTCTTGTCTTCATCTCAAAAAAGAACATTTCACAGTTTAATTTTTACAATTACAGAATACTGTTTCAGACAGGAGAGACTTAAGATATATGGCTATAAAGATGAGGAATATAAAAAACATATAATCATCATTTCCATCACATTGTGTAAATCATGTTATGAAGTCTCAGGTGACTTTTCTACTTTGTAATTTAGACTCATACAGATTTTTCTTAAAGTTTGAAAACATTAGTTTTTGAAAACATGATTGATAAAATTAGGGTTTTTAGTTGAGGTAGGCACAACTATTAAATGGAAAATTACCAATAGCAGTTTCCTTAGGTTTCATTAGTTGAGGTAAATACATACACTAAAATCATCTTTTACTACAGTGTATGTCTATCTTTCTTTCTACCTTTCTTTCTTTCTCTCTCTCTCTCTCAGAGATACATACTGTTATGGATTGAATTATGCCCCCCCCCCCAATTCATATGTTGAAGCCCTAATCCCCAATGTGACTGTATTTGAAGACAGGACCCTTAAGGAGGTGATTAAGGTTAAATGAGATCTTAAAGGTAGAGTCCTAATTTGAAAGGACTGGTGTCCTTATAAGAAGAGGAAAAGACACCAGAGATCTCTCTCTCTCGTTCTCTTTCTTTCTATCTCTCTCTCTCTCCCTCTCTCTCTTTCTCCCTCTCTCGTGCATGTGCACACAATCTGCACAAGCACAGAAGAAAGGCTATATGAGGACACAGCAAGAAGGGGGCTGTCTGCAAGCCAGGAAGAGAAGAACAACAAAACCCAACTCTTCTGGCACCTTAATCTTGGACTTCCAGCCTCCAGAACTTTGAGAATATAAATTTTTGTTGTTTAAGCCACCCAGTCTGTGATATTTTGTTATGGCAGCCTGAGAAGACTAATATATACACAACTTATAGTAAAAGTGGGAAGATGTGTATGGGGGTGGTAAACACGAAATTTAAGATAGGGCTTAACTCTGGGGTCAAGGGAGAGGGATAGAATAGAAGATGGGTGCATATGGGGATCCAAAACATTTCAAAGTTTTAAAAATAAACATGGATCCCATTTCTACCAAAATGCTTATTTGAAAAAACAAAAAACAAAGAAACCACTTTGGCTGGTGGACAGGAAATGGTGTAAACAGGGACTGAGTGGAAGAAGAGACCAGTGAGGAGACTATCTCCATTGTGCAGGTGAGAAATGATGACTGCCTGGACTAGGATGCCAAGAATTCAGAGGAGAGAAGTGGACACATTCAAGATATATTTTGCAGGTAGAGCTAGCTTGCTGATGAATTGGACATGGAGTGTGAGGGCAAGAGAAGAATAAAAGATGACACCAAAGTTTTGGGCCTGAGCCCAAATGAATGGTAATTGAGATGCAGAAAACTATGACAGAAAGAGCAATACACATGGTAAATATCTGGAAAAGTAGAATAGAATATTTTTTCCTTCTTAATTTCTTTAAAATACTTATGACTATTAAAGGCAAAAATGATAACATCATCTAATTTTCAGTGTAAGCAGATATAATACATATGATGATTGCAAGATAAAGGGGAAGAGTAAAGGGACCTATATGGTTGTAAGATTTCTACATCTCACTTGAAGTGGTAAAATGTGAATTCTAAGTAAGCTGAAAAGTCAGGGACATATATTGTAATCTCAAAGCCAAACTCTAAAATATTTATAGAAAAAGATATAGTAAAAAGACAATAGATAAAATAAAATACTAAAAATATATTTTAAATCCAGTAAAAGGCAGAAAAGGGGAGACAGGAATAAAAACATAGAGGAGACAACAGAAAGCAAATGGTAGACCTAAATCCAAATAAATCAATAATTTCATTAAATGTAAATTCTCTAAACATATCAATTAAAAGAAAAGGCTAAGAAAAAAAATACAGGACCCAACTATAGGATATCTGCAAGAAACTCACTTTAAATATAATAATATGGACAAGTTAAAAACAAAGTGATGCAAACAGATATACAATGAAAATATGAATAAAAAGGAAGCTGGAGTCACTTTATTAATATCAGACATAGATTTCAGAACAAAGAAAAATACCAGGGACATTACATACTGATAAAAAAGCATCAATTCACCAAGAAGATATAACAATCCTAAATGTGTATGCACCTAAAAACAAAGCTTCAAAACACTTGATAAAAACCTATAAAACTGAATGGAGAAATATACAAATTCATGATACTTAGAGACCTTGAAACTCCTCTCTCAGTAATCAACAGAGCTAGTAGACAGAAAACCAGCAAGTATATAGAAGATCTGAACAACGCTATCGACTATCTGACATTTATAGAACTCTCTACACAACAACAGCAGAAAACAATATTCTTTTCAAGTGGACATGGAACATGGGTATGCTATATACTGGGCCATAAAACAAGCCTTAACAAATTTAAAAGAATTGAAATCATACAAACTATGTTTTCTGATCATAACAGAATTAAGCTATCTGGAAAGCTCCCAAATACTTGGAAGTTAAAAATATACTTCTAAATAATTCATGGATCAAAGAAAGCTAGGAAATTATAAAATATTTTGAAGTGAATGAAAATGAAAATACAACATATAGAATCCTGTGGAATGCAGCTAAAACAGTGCTTAGAGGAAAATTTGTAGCACTAAAATGCTTACATTAGAAAAGAAGGAAGGTCTCAAATCAATCTAAGTTTTCACTTTAAGAAACTAAAAAAGGGCCGGCCCCGTGGCTTGGTGGTTAAGTGAGCGCGCTCCACTGCTGGCGACCCGGGTTCGGATCCCGGGCTCGCACCGACGCGCTGCTTCTCCGGCCATGCTGAGGCCGCGTCCCACGTACAGCAACTAGAAGGATGTGCAGCTATGACACACAACTATCTACTGGGGCTTTCGGGGGAAAAAATAAATAAATAAATAAAAAAAAAAAAAAAGAAACTAAAAAAGGACAAACTAACCCCAAAGCTAGCAGAAAAAGAAAACTGTAAAGAAAGATAAGAACAAAAATCAATGAAACCAAAAACAAACATTAAAGAAAATTAATAAAATTAAAATCTAGTTCTTTGAAAAAATTTTAAGAAATGGATAAACATCTGGCCAGACTGACCAAGAAAAGGAAAGAGAGAGAGATGACACAAATTACAAATATCAGGAATGAAGGAGAGGATATCACTACAAACCCTATAGACACTGATGGTACAATAAGGAAATACTATGAACAACTTTATGTCTATAAATATGACAACTTAGACGAAATATACCAATTCCTTGAAAAATGCAAACTACAAAACTAAAGAAGTAAATTACCTGAATAGTTCTACTTTTATGAAAGAAATTTAATTTGTAGTTACAAACCTTCTCACAAAGAAAACTCCAGGCCCAAGTCATTTAACTGGTGAATTCTTCCAAACATTTATGGAAGAAATTATACCAATTCTACACAATCTCTTCCAGAAAATAAGAGGACAGAATACTTCCACACTCATTTTATGAAGTCAGCATTACCTAATACCAAAACAAAGACAGTACAAAAGAACTACAGACTCTCATGAAATAGATGCCCCAAATCCTCAACAAAATATTAGCAAATGAAATCCAGTAATATATAACAATGTACTACATCACAGCAAAATAGGATTTATCCTGGGAATGTAAGGTTGTTTCAGTGTATCAATGTAATTTACTACATGTAATTTACCTGCATTAACAGACAAAAGAAGAAAAACCACTTGATCATTTTAATAGTTGCAGAAAAAATTTTTGATAAAATTCCACATTTATTCATCATAAAATTCTCAGCACTCTAGTAATAAAAGAAACTTCTTTTACATGATTAAGGATGTATATAAACAACTGTAGCTAACATCATACTTAATGATGAAAGACCCTGAAAGTTTTCCCCTAAGACAAGGAACAAGGTGAGGATGTCTGCTCTACCACTGCTACTCAACATTCACAATGGAAGTCCTAGCCGGTGCAATAAGGCAAGAAAATGAAATAAAAGGCATTCATATTGGAAAATAAAACTTTGTAGATGACATTATTGCCTAAGTAGAAGATCTCAAAGAATCTACAAAAGGCTCCTAGAACTTAAAAGTGAGTTTGGCAAGGTCTCAAGCTATGAGATTAAAATACAAAAGGCAGTTGTATTCCTATATAATAACAATAAACAATTGGAAACCAAAATTGAAAATTAGTACCATTTACAATAGCTAAATAAATAAATAATTAGGTATAAATTTATCAGGATCTGTATGCTTAAAACTACAAAACACTGATGAAATAAATAAAAAGAAAACCATGTTCATGGATTGGAAGATTCTATAGAATTACATGTCAAACCTCCCAGTTTAAAGAGGGAGAAAGTGGTAGTCTGGAGGCCGGGTTCCACTTCCCGCTCCACTGGGATGCTGCCTGGAGGAGTCTGAGGGCTGTGGTGTCTGGGGAGCCAGGCCGGCGTGGGGCTGGCCTCTTGACCTGGCAGCCCTTCACTCCTGTCCCTCCCGTCCCCCGCAGACCCCCTGACCATGGCGACCATCTGTCCCCCACAGCCCTCCCCACCCCAGCAGACCCCAATCCCTCTGCAGCCCCTCCGACCTGGGCAGTCCCGCAGCCCACGGACACGGAGCCTGGCCCCGGATGGACAGGGAGACATGTATTCACCAAGAGCCACTTCCAAGGCCTCGGGGGGTGTCTCGCCGGCAGGGTGGCCCCAACCCGGGACCGCGTGGACTTCATCAAGAAGCCAGACTCCTTTTCCTACGCGACTTCTTCAAGGGCTACCTGCTCCCCGCATGCCGTGCGTTTTCTCCAGCGCATTCAGAAGCGCGCGCTGGGGCATCAGGCAGCGCTGGCTAACACCCGGGAGGGAAGCCCGACTTCGATTATCTGCTTCGGAATTACGGAGACCGGGTTGTACGTGTTGCAAACTGCGGGGTCCAGCAATACAATTCGAACTCCAAAGAACACGTGCCCCTCAGAGACTACACCAGCTACTGGAAAGAGTACATCCAGGGGGACTACTCCTCTCCCCCTCAGAGACTGGCCCCTGTGCAGGGCCTCACCGGTGGAGAGCCCCCCACGTGCTCACTGTGCCCGTGTACCTCTCGGCCGACTGGCTCAACAAGGACTGGGACGCCCTAGACGGGGACGCCTACCACTTCATCCGCATGGGGCCCGCCGGCACCTGGTCGCCGTTCCATGCCAACGTCTTCGCTCCTTCAGCTGGTCCGTCAACATCTGCGGGAGAAAAAAGCGGTTCTTCTTCCCCGGGGGAGAGGAAACCCTGCGGGATTGCTACGGCGGCCTCGCCTATGACGTGACCTTTCCCGCACTCCTCCACAGCCGCCCGCGCCCCAGTGCAGTGAGCGGGCACTGCAGCCCACGGCTGGAGGTCAGCAGGAGGCAGGCGAGCTGGTCATTGTGCCCAGCGGGTGGCACCACCAAGTTCACAACCTGGAGGACACCATCTCCATCAGCCACAACTGGTCAGCGGCTGTAACCTGGCCAACACGTGACACTTCCTGCAGCAGGAGCTCTGCGCCGCACAGCAGGAGGTCACCGAGTGGAGGGACACCGTGCCCGGCTGGCACCAGCACTGCCAGGTCATCATGAAGTCCTGCTCTGGGATCAATTGCGAAGAATTTCACCGTTTCCTCCAAGTCATTGCTGAAAGAGGCTCCACCTTCTAGTGAAGGGGACAGGCTGTGGGCTCGGGCTGGGCCCCCAGGAGGCAGCTTTCGAAGTCAGACGGTTTGCCGAGGGGCTGGCGTCCGTGGTGGCCCACCTCGACTTCCAGAAGATGGACACCAGCACGTTCTCAGCACGGCAGAGGAGCTCCTGCAACAGCTGGAGGAGGTCGTGGCCGCCACTGCGTCCCTTTAGTGCATGCTGCGAGGATCAGCAAGACATGTCCTGACGGGACCCTCAAGGCACCAGCGTGGAAGGCAGTCGCCCTGCTCCAGGGTCCTTTCTGGAAATACAGCTCCGTCCTCTCGTGTGGCTTGGGCCACGTCACTTGCTGGTTGAGCCTTGTCGCCTCAGCGTCCCAGGCACAGTTCCTGCTCTTACGGGGTCTGATACTGTCCTGGCTGTCCGTTGGCATCCTTGGGATGCTGATGCCTTTCCAGAGGGTCCAGGCTCCATGTCTTCGTGAGGCCCAGCCAGGACTGGGAACTCTGGATCCAGTGAGGGGGTGGCTGGGGACCTGCAGCCAGGAGGCTGGGAGCATGCTGGGGCCCAGGAGGCGGGTTGGCCACACCCACTATTTGCCATCCGGGGTCACTTTGCAAGCGGTGTTTGATTCAACAACCACTCTTTGCACACTCATTCTGCCCCATCCAAGTTCCAAACCTTGCACATCACCTCTGTGACTAGCAAAAATCAATCATTGCACAGTGTCGTATTTTTTAAACTCTGCATGCTTTTCTGCACCATCTGGTTCCCACTCTTTGCACACCTAGTGCCACTCAGTAGTCATGGTTTTAGAGAAGTGGAACCAATAGGTTATATGTAGAGAGGTGTTGGGAGCTGGTGAGTGTGAGATCTGCAGGGCAGGCTGGAGATCCAGAGAAGAGCTGATGTGCTGTCGTGGGACTGAAGGCTGGACACTCAGGCAAGGTTTCTCTGTGCAGTGTAGAGGCAGAATTGCTGCTTCTTTGGGAAACCTTGCTCTAAGGCTTTCCACCGATTGGATGAAGCCCACCCACATCATGAAAGGCAATCTGCTTTACCCAGAGTCTGTGAAGTTAAATGTTAATTACATCTAAAAAAATGCCTTCACAGCAACATACAGACTGGCATTGACCAAGCAACTGGGCACCGTGGCCTGGCCAAGTTGGCATATATAATTGACTGTCATCATCACTCCGCACGCGTTCTCTGGGATTCAGCAGTCACTCAGCTCCATCCAGCACCTCTCTGCCATCCAGCAACGTCTCCTTGCACAGTTGCTGTGAGCGATTCAATAACCACTCTTGTGCACTCATGCTGCACCATCAACTTCCACACCTGCCCTTTTACAGTTGCTCTTTGCACACTTCCCTGAGTGTTTTTCAACCACTGTTTCGGCACGGTGTGTGATTAAACTGCTCTTTTCACACTCACTCGGTTATTGGGCAACCACTCTTTGCACATGTTCTGTGCCATCTGACTTCCATAATTTGCATGCCCACTCTGCCATTCAATCACTCCTTGCAGACTTGCTGTGTATAGTTCAAAAGCCAATGTCTACCTCATTCTTCAACTTCACACTTTGCACACCCATTATTTGCCAAAGTCACTGTTTACACACTGGCCATGTGCAATGCAACAACCGATCTATGCATGTGCATTTTGCTCCATCCAGCTTTCACTCCAGCATCCCTTCTGCTGCATTTAACAACTGCTCCTCCCATGCTCATTGTCAAACTTTCGATTCTCACACACCCACTGTGCACTATTCAACAATGTCTTGTTGCACACTCACTGTGCAAGAGTCACTCAGAACACTCAATCGGGCCAGGTTAGCAACCACTCTTTTCACCATTCTGCTCCTTCCAGCTCACCCTCTTGCATAGCCATTGTGTGCCATTTGACAGTTCTTGCACACTCACTGTGCAAATCAATAACCACTCTTTGCACACTATGTCAAGTCATCACTCTTCCCTTGCACATTAATTCTGCACCACTCAGCCATCAATGATCAACTTCTTCGCAATCACAACATGTGATCCAACAACCACTTGCTCCATTTTCTCTATCCTATGTTCACTTCTTGCACACCCACTTGCATTCAACAATATCTCCTTGCACAATCCCTCTGGGCCTGGCAAAGGTGAGCCTTGCTGTGTGTCTGGGTGACACTTGTAGCCATTGGGGAGGAGAGGGACAACTCAGAATTGCCCCACAGTTCATCTGGCTCTTACCTTTACAGGCCATATACTCGGGGGGCCTGTTGAAAACACTGAACGGGATGTAGGCTGGAGGCTGTGTAGGGTCCTGGAGGCTCTCTGCTCTGCCTGATGTCAGCCCTTCAGTTCCCGATCCTGGGGGAAGCCCTGGGAGGGCACTCGATGAGCTCAGGGCAGTGTGTATTTCCCACCAGGACTAGAAGCACTCCAGTATTTAATTGGTAATGCTGTGTCCGTGCTGCCCATGCATCGTCAGTCCTGATGGCCCCCCTCCTCCCCTGCCCATCAGGCTGCATCTTCCAGCCCTTCCCATGGGAAACGTTCACAACCCCATGACATTCATCAGGCTCCAGCTAGAGAGAAGTGACCACGGTGTACCTGGCTGGGGGCTGGGGGCCATCTAGGGCACTTCTGGGTTAAAACAAGGCATTGCAGGGAAGCTGGACATCGTCGTTGTGGGCAGCAGGAATGCTCGTGGAGCGACGCCCAGCTGTAGCCCTAAACTCTGCGTCACAAGTCTTTCCCCTGGATAAGAAATAAGCAGGAAAAGGACTTATGAGGTCACAGACAGGATCCCAGGAGGATTCAAATCTAGGTTTGGGTTCTTGCAGGAGGACTGAGAATGGAAGGTCCTGCCTGCCCTCAGTTCATCTGCTAATAATCTTCCTCTGGCCTTGTCCTTTCCCCATTGTGTGTTCTTATCTTTTTTACAATTTTCCTCACTTAGGGCTGATGGAATTCCAGAGTTTGATCTTGGAAACTACAATTTCCCAATTGGTGGTCAAAAGATACCTCAGCAAAAGAAGCAGAAAAATGTTCCCTCTTCCTCCAAAGCAGAAAGGCAGCCATTGTCCTGGGGCAGGAAGTGGTCCTGGCAGGCGTTACTTTGAAAGACACCCATGTTTCAGTGGTTGTGGCTCTGCCTATGAAAGTGCCTTCAACTGCTAAATCCCAGGAGTTCTGGGGGACTGTCTTGTCTGGTTTAATGATACTGAAACAAATGCATCCTCTGAGTGAGGGGGACTTGGGCATGTCATTCAGCAGCTACAGAAGGGTGGCTGGCCCTTCTCTCTTCTCAGACCTAAAATAAATGGATGACCTCGCAAGGCTTCTTATGGGAAAAAAAAAAAAAAGATGTCAGTTCTCCCCAGTTTTATCCATATATTTGATGCAATTTCAATAAAAAAAATCCCAGCAGGTGTGTTTGTATTTATTGGCAAACTCATTTTAAAATTTATATGGAAAGGCAAAGTAGAATATCCAATAAAATTTGGAAAATAAACAAAGTTGGAAGACATATTATCTGATATCAAGACTTACTATAAAGCTACAGTCATCAAGGTAATGAGGTATTGAGCAAGGGAATGGAAGAGAGATAATGTAATAGAGACTTCAGAAATGGACTCACAAAATTATGGTCAGTTGACTTTTGAAAAAGATACAAAGGCAAAGGTAATCCCATAGAGAAAGGATAGCCTCTTCAAAACATGGTGCTTGAACAACTGGATATCCATGTGCAAAAAAAAGAGAACCTTGACCTATAGTTAACATTTATGCAAAATTAACTCTAAATGGATAATAAAACTAAATTCAAAACATAAAACTATAAAACTTTTGAAGAAAACCTAAGAAAAAATTTTCATAGGCTTGAATTAGGTGGAGAATTCTTAAATATGACACTAAAAGCAAGATTTATTTAAGAAAAATTGATAAATTAGACTTTATCACAATTAAAGAGTTTCATATTGTGAAAGTTGCTGTTAAGAGAATGAAAAGACAAGTCACAGGTTGGGAGAAAATATTTGCAAATCACAAATTTGACAAAGGCCATGTACTTAGAATATATAAAGAACTTTCCAAAGTCAATAATAAGAAAACAACCCAATTTTTTAAAAAGCAAAAAATTTCAACAGACGCTTTATCAAAGGAGACATATAGTTGGAAAGTAAGTGCATGGAAAGATTTTCAACATCATTAGGCATTAGTCATTATGGAAAGACAAAATCACAAGGTAAACTGCATACCTATTAGAATTACTAAAATTAAAAACAAACAACTGGCAATACCAAGTCCTGATGAAGTTGCAGAACAACTGGAACTCTCATACATTGCTATGAGAATGCAAAATGGTACAGCCACTCTGAAAAATAGTTTGTCAGTTTCTTATAAAATTAAACGCATCTTTACCATATGATCCTGCTATCCCACACCTGGGTATTTACCCTAGAGAACTGAAGACTGTGTTCACACAAAAACCTGTATAGAAATGCTTATAGCAGCTTTATACAAAATTGCCCAAATCTGAAACAACCCAAATGTCCTTTAATGAGTGAATGGATAATCAAACTGTGGTATATCCATGCAATGGAATACTATTCAGCAATGAAAAGAATGAACTATTTGATATATGCAACAGCTTGGATGAGTCTTAAAGCCATTCTACTAAGAGAAAGAAGCCAAATTCAAAAAGTTACATACTATGGGATTTCATTTATATGTCATTCTGGCTAAGCTGTCACTATAGGGATGGAAGAGAACAAATCAGTGGTTTTCCATGGTTAGTGGTGGAATTTTTGACTAAAAACAGGCATCCTGAAGGAATTTGGGGGTGTGATGGAACTGTTCTGTGTCTTGATTATGGTGGTGGTTATATGACTCTATGCATTTGTCAAAACTCTTAGACTTGCACATCAAAAGAGTGAATTTTATTATATGTAGATTAAAAAATAAAAAATTAAAAAGTAACAACATGGCCTCAGGTTAGAAATCATAAGTTTGCAGGAGAAGATCTAACCTCTGTGCCCCTCCCCCAATGAGGACTTAAATTATTTTAGAAAAGTATGTAGATAGGTAATCATGTCTGTGCTGATGGAAGGATTAGATATTAGCAGATCATTAAAGGGTCTGGGCTAGAGAAAGCATTGAATAATTAGAGTGGATTAGTTAGGGAGGACTCACATGTGTGAAAGGGTAAAGTGGTTTGCTTGATGGATATCTTAGTCCATTTCTAGGTGCTATAACCAGCTATCATAGACTGGGTGGCTTAAACAACAGAAATTTATTTCTCATGGTTGTGGAGGCTGGAAAGTCCAAGATCAGGGTGCCAGCAGATTCAGTGTCTGATGGGAGCTCTCTCAGTATCCTCACATGGCAGAGAGAGTAAGGCTCTTCTTATAAGGGCACTAATCCCATCATAAGGGCTCTACCTTCATGGCCTAATTATCTCCCAAAAGCTGCATCTCCAAATACTATCACACTGGGGATTAGGGTTTCAACACAAGAATTTGGGGGGGGGGGCAGGGACACAAACATTTAGTGCATGGCAATGGACTTTCCCGAATTGCCCAAATTGGGTTTGCTTGTGTTGGTGACAGTGGCTAGCTAGTTCCCTTGGTCAGGTCTATACTCAATGGAATAAAAGTTTTTCTGAAGTCCTAGCATTGCGTAACCACATGCCCTTACTCTCTTCTTTGTTCATGAGTATGGGAGGCTGGGTCCATCAGGCGGTTAGTGTTTGGTCTTTCCACGCAAAGATCTCTCTAAGACATTCAGCCACTCTGACAGCAATGCACCCACTGGGACATTTCCAGATTAATGTGCTTATTTGTTATGGACACATTAAACTATAGCAAACAAACAAAAAAGCCCAATACCCAATTATCCAATTTTGAGGTAAAGATTAAAACCAAAAGTATATGTTAAATTTTAAAAAGATACCCAACATAAAGAACACAAGAATTAGAAGATCAATGAAATGAAAATCAAGCAACCCTCTGAAATATTTCAGAGGCCTTAATTTCATAAAAACATGACGTATGGCTTTTGGTCATAAATTCTTCAGCGAAGGCATGCTAGTTATGCAAAGTCTTTTGGAGGGAGAAATGAAGCTAAAAATGGATGTTCTCAAAAAATAAAAATAAGAAAGAAAGTTATCAAATAAGATTCACTTATTCATAAAGAAATATTTACTGATTTCCTACTAATATTGAAAATCAATTAAGTTTCAGGCTTTTTTTTCTGACAGGAAAAGCTTCTATGCTGGGTTGTTGAGTCAATTCAAGGCAGGTGTAATGGTCACTAATTAGCAAGGCTGGGGGTAAAATGGACATTCTTTTGTGAAAGTTGAGGAAACTGACAAAGAACATCAATTAGTTTCAGGCTTTTCTTTCTGACAGGAAAAGCTTCTGTTCTGGGTTGTTGATTCAATTCAGTGCAGTGTAATGGTTTCTAATTAGCAAGGTCGGGGTAAGATGGACATTCTTTTGTGAAAGTTAAGGAAACTGACAAAGACGCATACATTCCATCTATTTCTAACTATAGGTAGAATGTATAAATACATTTGAGTAAGACTAAGATTTTCCTACTGAAGTACTTTTGGGTTTGTTCTTGTATCCAGGTGTATATGTAGGTAGTCAAATCTTCTCAGCTCCACCCCATGGAGTAAGGATGACTGACATCTGGCCTGTGTTCCACTACTCCCCTTCCCATGCCTGTGTTTGCCATGCCGGAATCCTTTATATTTTGTGAGGAAGATCAGCCCTGAGCTAACATCCATGCCAATCCTCTTCTTTTTGCTGAGGAAGACCGGCCCTGGGCTAACATCTGTGCCCATCTTCCTCCACTTTATATGGGACACCGCCACAGTGTGGCCTAACAAGTGCTGCATTGGTGCTTGCCCAGGATCCGAACCCCGGGGCCACCAGCAGCGGAGCATGCGCACTTAACCGCTATGCCACGGGGCCCGTCCCGGGAATCCTTTTAAATAGTGCTTTAGGCAGCCAATAGCAGTCACTCATTGTATTAGTTTGCTAGCGCTGCCATAACAAAATACCACTGACTGCCTGGCTTAAGCCTAGAAATTTATTTCTCACAGTTCTGGAGAGTGGAAGTCCAAGATCGAGGTGTCCACATGTTTGGTTTCTTCTGAGAGCTCTCTCCTTGGTTTGCAGATGGCCACCTTCTTGCTGTGTGCTCAGGTGGTCTTTCATCTGTGCATACACCTCCCTAGTGTCTCTTTTGTGTGTTCAAATTTCCTCTTCTTATAAGCACTGTAGTCAGGTTGGATTGGGGCCGACCCTAAAGGCCTCATTTTAGCTTAATCACCTCTTTAAAGGCCCTGTCTCCAAATACTGTCACATTCTGAGGTACTGGGGGTTAGGGCTTCAACATGTGAATTTTGGAAGGACACCATTCAACCTATTACACTCAGTTGTAATCTATTTTGCTCTCTCTGCCACAGAGTATAAATGCAATAGTTTTACCCAGGAATAATTTAAAGTGAGTATAACCTACTTTTTTTTTCTTTTTTAACTGAAATATTTGCCAATCCCTGGACCGGAGTACAGTACTTTGAGAATGAG